>NC_041389.1:412470558-412583555 GCF_002162155.2 Triticum dicoccoides | reverse complement strand
GTCGTCGTCGTCGTCGTCGTCGTTGTTGTTGTTGTTGTTGTTGTCGTCGTCGTCGTTGTTGTTGTCGTTGTTGTTGTTGTTGTTGTTGTTGTTGTTGTTGTTGTTGTTGTTGTTGTTGTTGTTGTTGTTGTTGTCATTGTTGTTGTTGTCGTTGTTGTCGTTGTATAGAATTGTCTCCAAAATGTTCAGGCGCAATGGCTTTCAAGAACACATTCTCGACTACTCTTTAGAATATTTCATCTGATCTCTCTGATGCTTCGTGCACTAGCAAATTATGACATGTTGCAATTGTATAGAATTAGTTCCTAACGAAATTGAATTGCAGAATCCTGGACAAGGCCGTAGAGAAGCAATTGAAACAAGTATCAATGCCTTGGCTAGTGCAGAACCTAATGATTCTATGGTACTTTGAAAATATCTTGATGCTGCTTTCGTTGGTATGTACACTTTGGACTTAAACACATTTTTTTTCAACACTTGTGCGGAACCTGTCTTACAAGCTTAAGACCAAGATCATTGAGGTGGTTTTCACTGGAGAATTGGAATATATGGGTTGTAAAGTTTGTTGGAAGAAACTGAAGATTGTGGAACAACAAATGGGTCCTTCGGCCATGCGTCTACTACAACAATCTCTCGATCCTTCCATGGTCAAATCTGAATAATGTCCCCACGAAGACCAGACACCACCATCCGCTGTGTACATGGTTCGAGACCGGTGTTAGGAAGCCCACTAAGCATGGTTTTATACGCTAATTGTCCATGAGTCACATGAGAACCACACTGCCCAGCAAGAAGACTCCACGCTGCTACCAAGACACCTCATATGCCCTGAAGCGCTCAAAAGTTGAGTACAATAGTCATCAGAACCAAAAACCAGAAAGTAGTGTTGAGGAGGGAATGCTACCAAGACCCGGACACCTCCTTTCTCACTTTCACATGTAGCTTGATGAAATTACCATATTGCTTAAAATTAAAGAACAGATCGACAAGCCAGCCACGCAAAAAAAGATCAACCAACAAAAAACAAGAACTCATGCAAGAAACAAGAAATTTTTGGCATCTCATGAGCCCGCTAGACATGTTAAAACTCCTACACCATCAACTCTCTTTCAAACCCACTATTTATTATTCCCTCACTTTAAAAAAAAATAAACATTCACACGGGTTCTCCGACACCGAAACAAGAAAATTTTGGCATCTGCATGAGCCCGCTAGACATGTTAAAACTCCTACACCATCAACTCTCTTCTAAACCCACTATTTATTCTTCCTTCATTTAAAAAAATAATAAACATTCACACGGGCTCTCCAACACCGAAACAAGAAAATCTTGGCATCTGCATGAGCCCGCTAGACATGTTAAAACTCCTACACCATAAACTCTCTTCTAAACCCACCATTTATTCTTCCCTCACTTTAAAAAATAATAGACATTCACACAGGCTCTCCGACACCCTCACATGGGCCCTCCTCTCCTTCTCTCGCCGAAGCACCTCCTCCTCAACCTCTTCCTCATTGGCCACCTCTCGGCGAGCAGAGCGCCACTGGGCCCTCCACCCTTCTCCCGCTCCACTCACCCTCCTACTCCATCCCACCTGCTATGCCAGATCGCCCAACCATGGCCACTGAGGGAGTCCTGGATTAAGGGGTCCTCGGACAGCTGGACTATATGCACATGCCGAACTGTTGGACTATGAAGATACAAGATAGAAGACTTTGTCCCGTGTCCGGATATGACTCTCCTTTGCGTGGAAGGCAAGCTTGGCAGTTAGGATATGAAGATTCCTTTCTCTGTAACCGACTTTGTGTAACCCTAGCCCCCTCCGGTGTCTATATAAACCGGAGGGTTTAGTCCGTAGGACAACAACAATCATAACCATAGGCTAGCTTCTAGGGTTTAGCCTCTACGATCTCGTGGTAGATCAACTCTTGTAATACTCATATCATCAAGATCAATCAAGCAAGAAGTAGGGTATTACCTCCATCGAGAGGGCCCGAACCTGGGTAAACATTGTGTCCCCCGCCTTCTATTACCGTTAGCCTTAGACGCATAGTTCGGGACCCCCTAGCCGAGATCCGCCGGTTTTGACACCGACATTGATGCTTTCATTGAGAGTTCCACTGTGTCGTCACCATAAGGCTCGATGGCTCCTTCAACCATCCACAACTACGCAATCCAGGGTGAAGTTTTTTCCCCAGACAGATCTTCGTATCCGGCGGCTTCACACTGCAGGCCAACTCGTTTGGTCATCTGGAGCAGATCGACAGCTACGCCCCTGGCCATCAGGTCAGGTTTGGAAGCTTGAACTACACCACCGACATCCGCGGAGACTTGATCTTCGATGGATTCGAGCCCATGACAGCCGCGCCCCGCCGCCACGATAAAAATGACCTAAATCTGTCATCAGAATGTGTGCAGGAGATTGCGCATGTAACCACACTGGCCCTAGATCCAGAGTAGAGCACGCCATCCGAGGACGGGATGCTCAACCTCACCACAGAAGCCGCGGACTCAGCGGCGCTAGAGCCGAACACAGATCTGACCGCCAACGAGGCCCGTGTCATCGGAACCTCGGACTTGTCTCTGGCCATAGGCTCCGAACCGCGTGTATCCACACCCATCAATCGGGCGCTGATTTAGAGTTTAGCTCCGCGGACATCTTACAACACTCACCCTTAGGTGATGTGTTAAACTCGTTAAAGTCTCTCTCCTTGTCAGGAGACTCTTGGCCGAACTATATCCGGCTTGAGTGGGAAGCGGACGACGAGGAATTTCGTTACCCACCCACCACCCACTTGATAGCCACTATCGATGATTTGACCGACATGCTTGATTTTGACTCCAAAGACATCGACGATATGGACGACGATGCCGGAGAAGAACAGGAACCACCGCCCATAGGGCGCTGGACAACCACCTCCTCATACGATATATACATGGTGGATACACCCAAAGAAGACAATGGTGATGACATAAAAGAACCAGTCAAGGATAAACTTCCTAAGAAACAGTATAAGCACCGACGTCAGCGGCGCCGCTCTAAATCACGCCATGGTAAAAATAGCGATACCGGCACAAGAGAGAACAACACTCCGGACAATGCCGAAGACAACAAAGACCCCGCCAAGCCAAGTTTCGAATAGGCTCAACGGGAAGATGGGTGAGCCAGCCCCGATGAACAGGCCGTGAACGATGACTCGAAGGACAACAACTACATGCCTCTCTCCGAGGAGGAGGTGAGCCTCGGCGAGAAAGAATTTATCGTGCCAGAGGATCCCATCGAGCAGGAGCACTTTAAGCACCGGCTTATAGCCACGGCAAAGAGCCTGAAGAAGAAGCAGCAACAGCTTCGAGCTGATCAAGATCTGCTCACTGATAGATGGACTGAGGTCCTGGCAGCCGAGGAATACGGACTCAAACGCCCAACAAAAAGTTACCCGAAGCGTAAATTGCTACCTCAATTCGATGACAAGGCACCGGATCTGGCACTACCAGCGCATAATGCGGCTGACCGACCACCGCGTGGCCAAGATAAAACGGCAATTCAGCCCGAGCACTAGCCAGCACCGCCTCACCGAACAAATAGAAACACAACAGCTCAGGGATACACACATGACCTGCAGTATGATTTGGAAAACAGAGTGGGACAAACCAGATCGATCTATGGATCACAGGGGTGCGCCCCAACATGCAACGACGGCCACCATGCCGGATATGACAAGCACAAACCTGTCCGGGCTGAGTACCGCAGACCTTTTCCATCCGAGCTGCGTCCCGACATAGCCCGACACAGAGGTGCCACACACCCCCTCGCTTCACTGATGAAGTAATGGAGCACGAATTCCCATAAGGGTTTAAACCCGTAAACATTGAATCATATGATGGAACAACAGATCCCGCGGTATGGATCGAGGACTTCCTTCTCCATATACATATGGCCCGCGGTGATGACCTCCATGCCATCAAGTATCTCCCGTTAAAACTCAAGGGACCAGCTAGGCACTGGTTGAACAGCCTGCCCAAAAACTCCATTGGCAGTTGGGAGAACCTGGAAGATGCATTCCTTGACAACTTCCAGGGCACTTATCTACGACCTCCGGATGCCGATGACTTAAGTCATATAATCCAACAGCCCGGAGAGTCAGACAGGAAATTCTGGACTCGGTTCTTAACTAAAAAGAACCAAATCATCGACTGTCCGGATGCCGAAGCCCTAGCGGCCTTTAAGCATAACATCCACGACAAGTGGCTCGCCTGACACCTCAGCCAAGAGAAGTCGAAGTCCATGGCAGCCCTTCGACGCTCATGACCCGCTTTTGTGCAGGCAAGGACAACTGGCTAGCTCGTAGCAACAACACCTCAAGTAAACCTGGCACTTCTGAAGCCAGAGATAGCAATGGCAAGCCCCGACACAATAGACACAAGCGTCGAAATAATGGCGATAATGCCGGAGACACGGCCGTCAATGCCAGATTTAGTGGCTCCAAGTCCGGTCAGCGGAAAAAGCCATTTAAGAGAAATAATCCGGGCCCGTCCAGTCTGGACCGCATACTCGATCGTCCATGTCAAATCCACGGCACCCCCGATAAACCAGCCAATCATACCAACAGAGAATGTTGGGTCTTTAAAAAGATCGGCAAATTAAATGCCAAAAACAAGGAAAAGGGATCGCAAAGCAACGACGACGAGGAACCCTGGCCACCGAACACAGGGGGACAGAAGAAGTTTCCTCCCCAAGTTAAAACGGTGAATATGATATACGATACCCATATCCCCAAAACGGAGCAAAAGCGCACACGAAGGGATGTCTACACGATGGAGCCAGTCGCCCCAAAATACAACCCATGGTCCTCCCGTTCAATCACTTTTGATCGAAGGGACCATCCGACTAGTATCCGTCATGGAGGTTCAGCCGCACTGGTGCTAGACCCTATCATTGACGGATTCCACCTCACACGCATCCTCATGGACGGTGGTAACAACCTGAACCTGCTCTATCAGGATACAGTGCGCAAAATGGGTATTGATCCCTCAAGGATCAAGCCCACAAAAACCACCTTTAAATGTGTCATACCAGGTGTAGAGGCCTGCTGTACGGGCTTAGTCACACTGGAAGTGGTCTTCGGATCCCTGGATAAATTCTGAAGCAAAGACTTACTCTTCGATATCGTCCCCTTCCGTAGTGGTTATCATGCACTGCTCGGACGAACCGCATTTGCTCGTTTCAATGCGGTGCTGCACTATGCCTACCTTAATCTCAAGATGCCCGGACCTCGCGGTGTTATAACAGTCAATGGAAATACAGAGCGCTCCCTTCATACTGAGGAGCACACCGCGACCCTTGCAGCAGAAGTATAGAATAGCCTTCTTAGGCGAAACCTCAATTCGACAATAAAGCCCCCAAACACCGTCAAGCGGGTCTGAGCTACTCTGCAACAGGATCATCCGGCTCGTCCAGAGCTCAGCTAGCAATTCGGCCTTCGTCCCAACCCCAATATAGCGGTGAAATTAGTGCCGCGCGTACACAACTACGCACTTAAAATACCATGGGCATGGACGGAGGCACAGCTAGACCGCGGTCCACAATGCGGCTCAACCGCTCCTGGATCCGCATACCTTAACTTTTTCTCCTTCTTTCAGGTTTTTTCTCTTCTTGAGGCCTTTTCTGATAAACCTGCTCATCGGACCCGTAGCAGGACGGATACGCGAAGAAAGCTAGGGGCTCGGACGTACAAGGGAATACCCAGGTGGTCTCTGCTAATGATCGTCATACCTATTTTACATACCCGCACGCATATCGCTCTTGGTCATGGCATGTTAAATAGCCTTATTTGCTTATCGCACTACTTGTACACATACGCCTTGACGTATTAATCAAATTACAATGAAAAATAATTGGCAGTGTTTTCTTATTACCTAATTTTTCCTTGTCTAGTTATTTTCAATTGCACCCGTACATTCTGGTACGCCTTAATTCGCCAAGGGCTTCATTATACCCATAACACGGCAAGAAAGTCCGAACACTTTTACAGTGAAGTTCGGCACCCCGGACTTATAGCATTATATGCATTGGCTCTGAATCATGTCTTTGGTCAATAGTTGGGTTGCCCGGCTCTTGTGCTTGCTACCCTATGTTCCACTATATCGGCTAGGGTAGTAAAGGGAGAACTACTGCAATTGTGTCACCATTCTTCCGGACGAGCACCTCAGTAGAGAAAGCCGAAAACTGACCGTCATGATGCAGCGAGAGCTGGTCAGCTGTTCGAGAGGTCACAAAATCCTTAACGGTTTCTTCCGCATTATGCGATAACTAATGCATCATGCAACGGATCAGTTTTTATCCGATCAGGTGTTTTACAATGCCCCAAGTTCGGTCTTCCGAACACTAGGGGCTGCGCCTACCTTTCTTTTGTCAAACTCCTATGGGTAAGTGAGGGTGATAAAGCCTTATAGTCTGATTGCCTGGTTCGTCGCGCTAAACACCTCCTTTAAGGACCAAAAATCTGGAGTAAAGAGTGTTTAGATTTATCTTGAACACCCCCCTGCTCCCTACATGGGGGCAGAAGCCGATGACTGGCCAACTCTCAGCATTAATTTAAAAACGGCCGCACAGGAGGTAATAGTTCGATTAACAAGCATTATTTTACATCACGACCTTGTTTCATATTACAACATAGGATAACATGCATACACTCATGGGAATATAAAATATCCTTGGCACATTGCTCTGACACAAGGCGGGATCCCTCCAGGACACTTTCATAATACATCTCGGGCTTGCAGTGCTCTTTCCCTTCGGGAGGTCCTTCGGTCATCAGCTTCACAGCATCCATCTTCGCGCAATGCACCTTGGCGCGGGCAAAGACCATTCGCGCACCTTTGATGCAGACCGACCACTTGATGGCGTCAAGCCGAGGGCAGGCACTAACCAGCCGCTTCACAAGTTCGAAGTAGCTGCTGGGAATCGCTTCGGCAGGCCATAGTCGGATAATCAAATCCTTGAGGGCTAGTTCGGCCGCCCTATGCAGCTCAACCAGCTGCTTCAGCTGATCGGTAAAGGGTACTGGGTATTCTGGTACAAGATATTGCGACCAGAACAACTTTTTCGTAGAGCTCCCCTCTTCGGCTCGGTAGAACTTTGCAGCGTCAGACATGCTGCATGGTAGATCCACAAACACCCTTGGAGAACTCTGAATCCGGGTTAGTAAACGAAATCTTTCCTTCCCGTATTTGCTCTGCATAATAAAGACCTTATCCGCTGCGATCTTTCGGGCCTCCTGGATTTCCTCGAGGGCGCCTTGGGCTTCAGTCTGCTCCTTCTCGACCCGCTCTAGACTCTGCTTCAGTCCGGAGACCTCCGCAGTATGACCTCCGCAGTATGCGAGGTTGCAGTCAATAACGACGCCTGATAATTCACATAGGTATTCCCTAATTAGTCTCATGCGAAATATATTTGATCCTTTGTCCGGCTTTCTTTCTGAAACACCGAACAGCGTATCAGGGGCTACTATCTATATTATGACATTCTTTAACTTACCTCAAAGCCTGTTAGAAGGCTGGTGCAGGCTTCGGTCAGCCCGCTTTTGGCGAACTGGAGCTTCTCAATCACAGCACCCATAAGGGTACGGTGCTCTTCAATGATGGAAGCGCTTTGCAGCGCCTCCAATAAAGTATCCGACACCTCTGGATGGACTGAGGTCACCGGTGGAATAGGTGCACCACCTTCTGGTGAGGAAGGTTGCCATCCTGATTCCGGAGCCGTATTGGTCTCCAGAGTTGCCTCTGGCTGGGGGCCGAATTCAGGATGGCCTCCGCCTTCAGCATCCATGGGGGTCTGCTCCCCTGTGTGTCCGGTTGCCGAAGTTTGACCCCCCGGCGCCGCCCCAACGATCTCCTGAGCTTCGCCCTGGCCTGAGCCCCTTTGGGATGGCACCTCAGTGTTGTCCATGCCTTCGGGAGAGGAGGCCGTCGGGAGGGTCTCGCTATCCATCACATCCGGGTCCAACGAATCTTCCGACGAAGATCGCTCGATGTCGGACCCGACCGGACTGTAGAATATGCGACTCAATACATTAATGCTATGCAAAAGTGAGACTGGATATATGGATGTGTCCGGGTTTCTTTGTACTCATGATTTGGCCAGGGGCTTGACCCTGGGTTCCCACTCCGGGCTGCTGTCGGTGGCTGCGGTGGGCTCGTCTGGAAGGGATGCTTTCCCCTTCTTAGATGTTTCGGCCTCCAAATGTGTGGAGGCCGTCCTCTTCTTTCTCCCCCTCGTAGGGGGGACTGGCTTTCCTCTTCTTCTTCTTCCTCTTCCTCGTCTTTTTCGGCGGAGAGTGGGCCTTGGTGTCTTCGGACATCACGTCCAAAGTACCCTTGCAACGAAGCCCGCCCCTGGTCTCCTTGGCCTCCTTCTTGGCCTTCTTCTTCAGTGCCTTATATGGCGCCGGGACCATCATCTTCATTAGAAGTGGGCCAGCTTGTTCCTCAGGCAGCGGAGCCGTACAGTAGATCCGATGTGCCTTCTTCGTCTAGCCCTGGGAGAATCGTCAGGGAAGTATTAGGTGTTTTCCCCAAGGTATACAAATAAAGGATACACCCTGAAAACATATAAAGACTTACTGAACTTGTGGGGTGGGACAATTTGTGCCCACGATCCTCGGCGGTGTCCGACCACGACTTGCCAGACTTGAATAGCACCTTCCAGATGTCTTTGTGCGTCGTGCCAAAGAACTCCAGCATGGTTTGGTGCTTGGCCAGATCAAAATCCCATAGATTGCGAGTCCGGCGTTGATAGGGAAGGATCCGGCGAATTAGCATCACCTGGACCACATCAACAAGTTTGATATTCTTGTCCTCCATGCTCTTGATACGCGCTTGGATGGCGTCAGCTTGTCTGACGTAGACCAGTCTAGGCCCTTTTCGGGCCAGGACATGAGCCGCAGTGGGGCTCCAGATCGGAATTTGGGGGCGACAACCCATTTGGTGCCGCGTGGCTCGGTAACATAGAACCACTGTTGCTGCCAACCTTTGACGGACTCGTTGAATTTACCTGATGGCTATTTGATGTTGGGCATCTTGCTCACCATGGCTCCTCCGCACTTGGCCTGTTCGCCGCCTACCACCTTTGGCTTCATGTTGAAAATCTTTAGCCATAGTCCGAAGTGTGGCGGGATGCGGAGGAAAGCCTCGCACATGAAGATGAATGTCGAGATGTTGAGGAAGGAGTTAGGGGATAGGTCATGGAAATCTATCCCGTAGTAGTACATAAGGCCGCGAACGAATGGGTGGAGGGGAAACCCCAACCCACGGACAAAGTGAGGGAGGTACAACCCTCTCGTGGGGTTTCAGAGTAGGACGATCTGTCCCACCGCCGGGAGATGGTGTGCGATCTTATTGGCCAGGTATCCGGCCTCCCGGAGTTTCTTTATATCCTTCTCCTTGACGGAGGAGTCCACTTGCCTTGCGCTCCAGATCCAGATATGGTTGGAGTGCTCTTTGGGTGGAAGAGATGGGTTCTTGGGCGCTGGAGCGCGAGAATGGATGAGCAGAGGAAGAAGAGGGCATGGGTGAAAGACGGGAATCCTTATCCCTTTATAAAGGCAGTAAAAATCACGTGCCTCCCCACTCGCCCTAAAACTCGCTTATTTCCCAAGCGCCGTGTTGATGGCACGGTTAGGTTACCCATGCCCGCATTGATGAGAATCCCATGATAAGGGGACACGATCTCTTCTTTGACAAGACGTGCCAATGAAACCGCGCCTCAAAATATGCAGTGGCAGGATAAAAACGGTTCGAATAAAGACTGGGCCGTGGCGTGATGTCACGCTATGAGTTGTCAGCAGATTGGACTCGTGGGATATTATACTCTCTACAGTGGTATGTGGAATTTGTTTTGTAGAGTCGTATATGATTCTTATGTTCAAGATCTACTTTGGAGTATTCGGAGAAGGAACCCACCTTGCAATGCCGAAGACAATCTGTGCGCCGGACATCGTCATTGAAGCCTGGTTCAGGGGCTACTGTGGGAGTCCTGGATTAAGGGGTCTCGGACAGCCGGACTATATGCATATGCCGGACTGTTGGACTATGAAGATACAAGATAGAAGACTTTGTCCCGTGTCCGGATAGGACTCTCCTTTGCGTGGAAGGCAAGCTTGGCAGTTTGGATATGAAGATTCCTTTCTCCGTAACCGACTCTGTGTAACCCTAGCCCCCTCCAGTATCTATATAAACTGGAGGGTTTAGTCCGTAGGACAGCAACAATCATAACCATAGGCTAACTTCTAGGGTTTAGCCTTTGTGATCTCGTGGTAGATCAACTCTTGTAACACTCATATCATCAAGATCAATCAAGCAGGAAGTAGGGTATTACCTCCATCGAGAGGGCCCGAACCTGGGTAAACATTGTGTCCCCCGCCTTCTTTTACCATTAGCCTTAGACGCATAGTTCGGGACCCCCTACCCGAGATTCACCGGTTTTGACACCGACAACCGCCTCTTCTTGCACTGGAGGCCATGGCAATGGTGTCCGTGTCAAAACTAGCAGATCTCGGGTAGGGGGGGCAAGCTGTGTGTCCAAGGATCAATGGTAACAGGAAGCCTTGGGACATAGTGTTTACCCAGGTTCGGGCCCTCTTAAGGGAGGTAAAACCCTACTCCTGCTTGATAATATTCGACGAGTATGAAGATTACCTCGAGATCATAATGGCTAACCCTAGATGTCTAGCCTATAAGGATTCCAATGATGGTGAAGAAGATAGCCTCGGCGGACTAACCTCTCCAGTTTATATACACACCGGAGGGGTCTAGGGTTTGTACAAGGTCGGTTTACCAGGGAAGGAAACTTCCGGACTCTATTCTTGCCGACCACGTAGCGAGAAGTCCCATCCGGACATGGTAGATAATCTTCAACTTGATCCTATATGGCCCATGCAACCCGACCCATACTCCCAGGCCGAACACTTGAGGACCCCCGAATCCAGGACTCCCTCATTAGCCCCCGAACTTGCCTTCAATGACGATGTAGTGTGCGAGTTCTGGAAAAAAACGATGTAGTGTGCGGACGCAAGTCTTCAGCTTTGCAAGGCAGGTCCTCCATCATATTCTAGATTGATGATAGTCTGGCATAGGTTTCCGCGTCCAGTCTTTATGATTCCTCCTGGCCATCGCCTCAATTTCCACGCGTCTGAGTGAATGCGAACGGTCCATTACCCTTGTTATTTTAATATTTCTGACATGCACAAGCTTTGCCTATATAATGAGGTGAGATCTTCAAAACGCCATCTCGCACCACTCCAAGAGCAACAGAGCGAACCACGGGAAAATTAAGACCATGGTTAGCGTCCCCGGCTCCTTCTCGCGTCCTCATGGCCCTCAAGAAGGGGATTGGCAAAGTTTCTCCATATCCCATCTCCAGCTTAGTCGACTCCAGACGCAAGGATAGCTCCCTCCCTCTGATCTAGTCTCCGTACGGGAAGGGTTACCTTCTATGGGCATTGATGCATTGGCGGAGAATTTCCCCAATCCCAGCCAAGGGGAGAGGGTGTGCTTCATCTCATTCCTCTTGAGGGGCGTAGGATTCCCAATCCACCCCTTCCTTAGGGGCCTACTAGAACACTATGGGATCCGGTTGCACAACCTCACACGAGGTTCTATTTTACATATCTCTGGTTCCGTCACCCTTTGCGAATTATTTTTAGGCTGCAAGGTTCACTTTGAACTATGGAAAAAGTTCTTCTGCCTCGTCCCCTGTCATTAGGGTGGTGGATCTATTTTTTAGTGGGCGGCGCCAAAGTATGGCGCATAGCCGTATCCGGCTACCCAATTGGAACTCCGAAGAAGGGATCCGCCGAATGGTCTTCGGAATGGTTCTATATTGAGGATGTTCCTCTTCCGTATCCTGTTCGGCGTGGACTACCAGAATTTTCCAGCGCCCCTTGAAGAAGCTATATAATTGTGACAGCCTGGTTTTTGCCTTCTCCCTTTTGCTGGACTTTCAGTTGCCTTTGCTTTGGATTTGGTGTTTTGAATCAATTCAGATGGACTTGAACACTTGGGCCTACCCTTGATTTTCATGCAAGTGACCCATCCACCTCTAACTCACCTTTTCTTCTCTGAAAAACTCCAACAAAAGCCCAACGGATATTTTTCATAAATGAAAAATACTCATTTTCCTCCCTATAAATCACTTCACAGAAGAATGCTCCAAAGCAACCCCTAGATTTCTTGCTCCAAAAATCCTGAATAAATTCACAAATATTCTTTGAACCCTAGGGCACCTTCCTGAGCAAAAATATTTCATAACTTTTTGGAATATTTTTGCTATAGAAAATCATTCTGTTCTGGACAGAATGATCACTTTGCACAACAAGTATATTTTTGCTTGATCTTTTGGGGCTGATCTTTTCTAAGCTTGATTACCTTCCTAAGAGATCACTAAACCCCAAAGCACAATGAGGGAGTCCTGGACTGGGGGTGTCCGGATAGCCGAACTATCATCATCGGCCGGACTCCAAGACTATGAAGATACAAGATTGAAGACTTCGTCCCGTGTCCGGATGGGACTTTCCTTGGCGTGGAAGGCAAGCTTGGCGATACGGATATGTAGATCTCCTGCCATTGTAACCGACTCTGTGTAACCCTAGCCCTCTCCGGTGTCTATATAAACTGGATGGCTTTAGTCCATAGAAAAAACAACAATCATACCATAGGCTAGCTTCTAGGGTTTAGCCTCCTTGATCTCGTGGTAGATCTACTCTTGTAACACACATCATCAATATTAATCAAGCAGGACATAGGGTTTTACCTCCATCAAGAGGGCCCGAACCTGGGTAAAACATCGTGTCCCTCGTCTCCTGTTACCATCCGCCTAGACGCATAGTTCGGGACCCCCTACCCGAGATCCGCCGGTTTTGACACCGACATTGGTGCTTTCATTGAGAGTTCCTCTGTGTCGTTGCCGATAGGCTCGATGGCTTCTTCGATCGTCATCAACGACACAGTCCAGGGTGAGACCTTCCTCCCTGGACAGATCTTAGTATTCGGCGGCTTTGCACTGCGGGCCAATTCGCTTGGCCATCTAGAGCAGATCAAAAACTACGCCCCTGGCCATCAGGTCAGATTTGGAAGTTTGAACTTCACGGCCGACATCCGTGGGGACTTGATCCTCGATGGATTCGAGCCACAGCCGAGCGTGCCGCACTATCACGACGGGCATGATTTAGCTCTGCTGCCGGACAGTACCCTGGAGTCCGCACTCGAGCCTGCTTCGATCTTCAATTTGGAGCCGGCTGCGCAGATCGAGGACGGATGGCTAGACATCGCCTCGGGGGCTGCAACCTCTACGGCGATAGAGTCGAACACTGATCTTGTCCCGCATGAAGCTTGTGACTCCGAGGTGCCGAACTCCTCGCCGGACCCCGAACCTCCCGCGCCCCCTCCGATCGAATCCGATTGGGCGCCGATCATGGAGTTCACCACGGCGGACATCTTTCAACACTCACCTTTTGGCGACATCTTGAGTTCGCTAAAGTATCTCTCGTTATCAGGAGAGCCCTGGCCGGACTGCGGCCAGGACGGTTGGGATGCGGACAACGAAGAAATTCAAATCCCACCCACCACCCACTTGGTAGCCACTGTCGATGACCTAACCAACATGCTAGACTACGACTCCGAAGACATCGACGGTATGGACGACGATGCCGGAGACGACCAAGAACCAGCGCCTACTGGGCACTGGAAAGCCACCTCATCATATGACATATACATGGTGGATATCCCAAAGGATGGGAATGGCGAAGGGGCAGCGGAGGATGACCCCTCCAAGAAAGAGCCCAGGCATCGGCGTCAGCGGCGCCGCTCTAAATCCCGCCACAGCAAGAACGAAGATTCCGGCACCAGAGATAATAATACACCGGACAGTGCCGAAGACAACCCACTCCAGCAAGATCCAACGCAGGAGGACGGAGACGCCAGCCCTCATGAGAGAGCGGCAGAAGAAGAGGTAGAGGATTACATGCCTCCCTCCGGAGACGTGGCAAGCCTCGATGACAACGAATTCTTCATGCCTGAGGATCCCGTCGAACAAGAGCGTTTTAAACGCAGGCTTATGGACACGGCGAACAGCCTCAAGAAAAAGCAGCAACAGCTTAGAGCTGATCAAGATCTGCTAGCCGACAGATGGACTGAAGTCCTCGCGGCCGAAGAGCATGAGCTCGAACGCCCCTCCAAAAGCTACCCGAAACGCAAGCTGCTCCCCCGATTAGAGGAGGAGGCGTATGAACCCGCATCACCAGGAGATAATACGGCTGACCGACCACCCCGTGGTCGCGATAGAGAGGCCTCTAGGCCCTTCACTAGACCCGTACCCCGGCATCGCTCGAAAAGCACAAGGCCACAGGGGAACGCTCCGGACTTGCGAGATATATTGGAGGATAGGGCAAGACAATCAAGATTGATCTATGGATCACGTGGGCGCCCCATGATACGTGACGACTACCATCGCTCCGGACACAGTAAGTCCGGCCGGGCCAAACAAAACAGACAAAGCTCTTTTGAGCTCCGTCGTGATATCGCCCAGTACAGAGGCGCCGCACACCCACTATGCTTCATAGATGAAGTAACGGATCATCAAATCCCCGAAGGGTTTAAACCCGTGAATATTGAATCTTACGATGGCACAACATACCCCGCGGTTTGGATCGAAGACTATCTCCTTCACATCCATATGGCCCGCGGTGACGATCTTCACGCCATCAAATATCTCCCCCTCAAGCTTAAAGGACCAGCCCGGCATTGGCTTAACAGCTTGCCAGCAGAGTCAATTGGGAGTTGAGGAGACCTGGAAGCGGCATTTCTCAATAACTTCCAAGGCACGTATGTGCGACCACCAGACGCTGATGACCTAAGCCACATAATTCAGCAGCCAGACGAATCGGCCAGACAATACTGGACACGGTTCTTAACCAAGAAAAACCAAATCGTCGATTGTCCGAATGCGGAGGCCCTTGCAGCCTTCAAGCATAATATCCGCGACGAGTGGCTTGCCCGGCACCTGGGACAGGAAAAGATGAAATCCATGGCAGCCCTCACATCACTCATGACCCGCTTCTGCACGGGTGAGGACAGCTGGCTAGCACGCAGCAACAACCTCAGCAAACATTCTGGCAGTCCGGATACCAAGGACCGTAATGGCAGGCCGCGTCGTAACAAAAACAAACGCCGCATTAACGGCGACAACAGTGAAGATACGGCAGTCAATGCCGGATTCAGAGGCTCTAAACCCGGTCAGCGGAAAAAGCCATTTAAAAGAACTACTCCGGGTCCGTCCAATTTGGACCGAATACTCGACCGCTTGTGCTAGATACATGGCACCCCTGAAAAGCCAGCTAACCACACCAACAGGGACTGTTGGGTATTCAAGCAGGAAGGCAAGTTAATTGCCGAAAACAGTGACAAGGGGCTGCATAGCGATGACGAGGAAGAGACCCGACCGCCGAACAAAAGAGGACAGAAGGGTTTCCCCCCACAGGTGCGGACAGTGAACATGATATACGCAACGCACATACCCAAAAGGGAGCGGAAGCGTGCACTCAGGGATGTATACGCGATGGAGCCAGTTGCCTCGAAGTTCAATCCATGGTCCTCCTGCCCGATCACTTTTGACCGGAGGGACCACCCACCAGCACCCGCCATGGCGGATTCGCCGCATTGGTTCTAGACCCAATCATCGATGTATTTCACCTCACCAGAGTCCTGATGGATGGCGGCAGCAGCCTGAACCTGCTTTATCAGGACACAGTGCGCAAAATGGGCATAGACCCCTCAAGGATTAAACCTACCAAGACGACCTTTAAAGGCGTCATACCAGGTGTAGAAGCCAATTGTACAGGCTCAGTTACACTGGAAGTGGTCTTCGGATCCCCGAATAACATCCGAAGCGAGGAGTTAATCTTCGACATAGTCCCGTTCCGCAGCGGCTATCATGCCTTGCTCGGACGTACCGCGTTTGCAAAGTTCAACGCGGTGCCGCACTACGCATACCTCAAGCTCAAGATGCCAGGCCCTCGAGGAGTCATCATGGTCAACGGAAACACTAAACGTTCCCTTCGAACGGAGGAACATACAGCGGCTCTCGCGGCAGAAGTACAAAGCAGCCTCTTAAGGCAATTCTCGAGTCCGGCTGTTAAGCGGCCGGACATAGCTAAGCGCGCCCGGAGTAACCTACAACAAGACCACCTGGCACGTTCCGAGCACACGTAGCAGTGCGGCCCCAACCCCAGCCCCTAGAAAACGTCAAGACAGGTCCTTCGCATACACCATTACGCTCTGAAGATACCATGGGCATGGGGAGAGGGGCGCGACCACAATAGGCCCAGACTGCGGTTCAACCACACCAGGGGCTCTCAAGTGTGTCGTTCTTTTTTTCTTTTCTTTCTTTTTATTTTTACCCACAGGACTCCATTCGTCAGAGGCCCTGTCCGGCAATAGACCTGCCGAACTCACGATGCAACAGCCAGGGAAGAAGAAAGGCTACAGCGAATATCCAGGTGGTCTCCATTACGAGCATTAAATCTGTTTTATGCACCATTCCGCAGCCTACCCCTGGAGGGGGACATATTTTACAGTCCCATCCCTTGCTTATCGCACCATTTGTATCGTTCTGCACTTATAGCAGTTTTTCTTGAATAAGTAATGCAGCACCCTTTTGCTTCCAATTGCATTTCTCTTTTATACATATGTTCATTTATGACATTACGCATCCGTACATTTTGGTACGGCTAAATACACTAGGCTTATGTTTCCCGCATCATGGTGTGATAAGTCCGAACACTTTCACAAGTGCGGCACCCCGAACTTATAGCACTATATGCATCAGCTCCGAATCATGTCTTGGGTCAATAGTTGGGTTTGCCCGGCTACCATGTTTTGGTACCTTACGTTCCGTTATATCGGCTAAGGTAGCACTGGGAGAACCACTGCGATTGCGCCCCAGTTGAGCTGGGTTAACGCCTCAGTGGAGAAAGCTAAAACTGACCATCATGATGAGGCGAGAGCTGGTCGCTGTCCGAGAGGTTTTTGCGAGTCCTTAAAGACTTATGCCGCTTAGAGCGAGGAGCCGGATTTTGTCCGGCCCAGGCGTGGATAGCGCCCCAAATTCGGCCTTCCGAAGACTAGGGGCTTCGCCGAAATTTAAAATTATAGAATTCTATGGCTAAGTGAGAGTGTTCAAGCATTATAAGTCCGGTTGCCTTGTTCGTTGTGTTGAGCGCCTCCCTAGATGGACCCAAATATGGGAACAAGAGCGCTCAAATTTATCCCGAACACCCCAGCACTCGTGGCGTGGGGGCTGAAGCCGACGACTTGCCATCTCTCAGATTTGATAAACAGCCGCACAGAAGGTAATATTTTAAATTAAAAAGTGTTGCTTAGTGCAAATGAACTAAGTTTTCAGCGCACAAGATAACAAAATGCGAGTCTACTCAAATATTACATCTTTGGAGCACTCACCCGCAATAGTGCGGGTGCCCTTCAGCACACTTATAATACATCTCGGGCGTGCGATGCTCCTTGCCCTCTGTTGGTGGGTCCGTCACAAGCTTCTGGGCATCCATCTTGCCCCAGTGCACCTTTGCGCGGGCAAGGGCCCGACGGGCACCCTCAATACAGGCGGAGTGCTTGATGACTTCAACCCACGGGCACGCATCCACCAGCCGCCGCACTAGGCCGAAGTAGCTCCCAGGCATGGCCTCCTTAGGCCACAACCGAACTATGAGGCCCTTCATGGCCTGTTCGGCTGCCTTGTGGAGCTCGACCAACTGCTTCAGCTGGTCGCTAAGGGGCACCAGATGTCCGGCCTCAGCATACTGAGACCAAAAGACCTTCTTCGTCGAGCTCCCCTCCTCGGCCCGGTAGAATGCGGCAGCATCGGACACGCTGCGAGGAAGATCTGCGAACGCTCCTGGAGAGCTCCGAATTCGGGTAAGCGACAGGTAATTAACACTCACATGCTTACTTTGCATGAAAAATGCCTTACTCGCTGCGATTTTCTTTACCGCCTCGATCTCCTGGAGGGCCTTGTAGGCTTCGGCCTTAGCGGCTTTGGAACTCTCAAGAGCCGTTGCAAGCTCAGACTCTCGAGTCTTCGAGTCACGCTCCAGGCTCTCATGTTTCTACACGAGATCCTGGAGCTCTTGCTGTACCTCCGCCACCCGCGCCTCCTGCTTCTCTCGCCCGGTGCGCTCCGCAGCCGCATTGCGTTCGGCCGCGGCCACCGCCTCTTTCAGGGTCGCCACCTCGTTAGTGGCCCCTGCAATACCCACGTTATCCTTGTCATTCTTTTTGCAACCAAAATCCTTTTCTGTAAGGTGCAATTTTAATAAGGTGTTACTCACCTTCCTTGTCCTCGAGCAGCTTCTTGGCACGGCCGAGGTCGTTCTCGGACCACTCGAGGTTTTCCTTCAAAGTATTGACCTCTGCAGTCAGTGCGGCAGAGGTCAGCAGCGCAGCCTGCAATCCCATATTGACATATTTTTTATGAATCCTGCGTATATCTTTTTTAGATCCTTAGTCCGGCTTTTCTTTCCGAACACCGAACCAAGCATCAGGGGCTACTGTCTATGAGGTACCATTTTATACATATTGAAATTCTTACCTCAAAGCCTATTAGAAGGCTGCTGCAGGCTTCGGTCAGCCCACTCTTGGCGAGCTGCACCTTCTGAACCACCGCACTCATAACAGTGCAGTGTTCCTCTTCGATGGAGGCGCCGTTGAGCGCCTCCAGCAAATTATCCGGCACCTCCGGTTGGACGGAGGCAGCCGGCGTCACGGTCTTGCCCTTCTTGCGAAGGGGTCGCCCGCCGGACTCCGGAGCCACTGTGGGTTCTGGGGCCGAGTCCGGTGCAAAGTCCGGGAGGTTGTCCTGCGACACCTCTGGGGCCCTCTCCTCCCGGCGGGCCCCTTCCTGGGATCCCACCTCGGCATCGTCCGCGTCACGGGGGTTGAAGGCAGTCGGAAGAGAATCCATATCCGACGCACCTAAGGACCCGCTCGATGAAGTGGGAAGACCATCCTTAGGCGGACTGCAGGGTTGTATGCGGCATTAGAAAGACATTATGTGGCGGAAAATAAAAACCTTGAAGTTATTCGGCAGTCCGGATACTTACGATCTCGCCAGAGGCTTGGCCCTTGGAGGCCAGTCCTCGTCGTCATCACTCGCGTTGGCAGAGCAGTCCGGGGAAGAGTTTTTCCCTTCTTGGACCCTTCGGCCTCCCTTGTTGGGGAGGCCTTCCTTTTCTTCCCTCCCCCCGCTGGGGGAGAGGCTTTCTTCTTCTCCTCCTCGCCTTGGTGGGAGGAGTCGGCCTCGGATTCATCATCCGATAGCACCTGAAAACTGGAACTCTTCCGAGTCCCCGTGGCCTTCTTCTTGGCCTTCTTCTCCGGCACCACGTGGGGTGCCGGAGCCAGCAGCCCCGTTAGGCGGGCGTCCGCTGGGTCCTCTGGCAATGGGGCCGGACAGATAGCCTGTGCGGCCTTCTTCAGCCAGTCCTGTCAAAGGAAAGGGAGTTTAGATCCCACGTAGAGTCAAACTATGGAAAACAAGCATCCCTTAAAGGAAAAAATAACTTACCTCATCAGCTGGACGCTCCAAGCTGAATCCGCGATCTTCGGTAGCGGATGCGGGAGCCTCGGCGCCTTTGAACAACACCTTCTAGACATCTTCGTACGTAGTGTCGAAGAGCCCATTCAAAGTCTGGTGCTGTGCCGGATCGAACTCCCACAGGTTGAAGCCCCGTCGTTGGCACGGGAGGATCTGGCGGATGAGCATGACCTGGACTATGTTAACGAGCTTGAGCTTCTTGTCCACCAGGTTTTGGATACAGGCTTGGAGTCCGGTCAGCTCCTCTGAATCGCCCCAGACCCGGCCACTCTCTTTCCAGGAGGTGAGCCGTGTGGGGATGCCGGATCTGAATTCGAGGGCCGCTGCCCAATCGGGGTCACGCGGCTCGGTGATGTAGAACCACCCCGATTGCCACCCCTTGATGGTTTCCACAAAAGTGCCCTCCAGCCACGTAACGTGGGACATCCTGCTGACCATGGTGCCTCCGCACTCCGCTTGGCTGCCCTTCACAACCTTCGGCTTGACACTGAAGGTCTTGAGCCACAAGCCGAAGTGGGGCTGGATGCAGAGGAAGGCCTCGCACACGACGATAAACGCCGAGATGTTGAGGATGAAATTCGGGGCCAGATCATGGAAATCCAGACCGTAGTAGAACATGAGCCCCCAGACAAAGGGATGGAGCGGGAAGCCCAGTCCGCGGACGAAATGGGGAAGGAATACTACCCTCTCATGGGGCTTGGGGGTGGGGATGAGCTCTCCCTCGATGGGGAGCCGGTGCGCGATGTCGCCGGACAAGTATCCGGCGTTGCGCAGCTTCTGGATCTGCCCCTCCGTGACGGAGGATGCCATCCACTTGCCTCCTGCTCCGGACATAGTTGGAGAAGGTTGAGGTGAGATGTGCGGGCTTGGGTGCTGGAGCTCGGGTTCGCGGAGATGGATAAGCCAAGGAGGAAGAAGGCGCAGGTAAAAGGGTTGGATCTTTATCCCCTTATATGGGCGGACGGAAACATGCGTCCCCACCGGCCTGATAAAACTCGCTTATCCCCCAAGCACCGCAATCAATGGCGCGGTTGGGTTACCCACGTCCGTATTGATGGGAATCCCGGAATAAGGGGAACACGACCTCTGCTTCGACAAGACATGCCAAGGAAACTGCTTCGCTAAACGCGCTGAGGTGGTACAATAAAAACAAATTAAGTAAAGGCTTGGTAGTGGTGTGACGTGACGCCATCAAATACGTCAGCAGATTGAACTTGTGTAAATATTATTCTCTACAGTGGTATGTGGAAATTATTTTGCAGAGCCGGACACTATCCTGGTGTTCACAATCTTCTATGAATTATTCGGAGGGAGAACCCGCCTTGCAATGCCGAAGACAACATGCGCGCCGGACTCGTCGTCATTGAAGCCTAGTTCAGGGGCTACTAAGGGAGTCCTGGACTGGGGGGTGTCCGGATAGCCGAACTATCATCATCGGCCGGACTCCAAGACTATGAAGATACAAGATTGAAGACTTCGTCCCGTGTCCGGATGGGACTTTCCTTGGCGTGGAAGGCAAGCTTGGCGATATGGATATGTAGATCTCCTACCATTGTAACCGACTCTGTGTAACCCTAGCCCTCTCCGGTGTCTATATAAACCGGATGGCTTTAGTCCGTAGAAAAAATAACATTCATACCATAGGCTAGCTTCTAGGGTTTAGCCTCCTTGATCTCGTGGTAGATCTACTCTTGTAACACACATCATCAATATTAATCAAGCAGGACGTAGGGTTTTACCTCCATCAAGAGGGCCCGAACCTGGGTAAAACATCGTGTCCCTCGTCTCCTGTTACCATCCGCCTAGACGCACAGTTCGGGACCCCCTACCCGAGATCCACCAGTTTTGACACCGACACACAACCCTTAACTCCCACTAGATTTTTCTCAGTTAAGCTCACAAGTTTCTGTCCAGAAACTTGCCACGAAGATAGCCACTCCCACAGTGCACCCGTGATCCAACCAAACGTGCAAAACAACTAAAACCACTAAGGACTAGCTGCCAGACATATGGTTTTGGCTTAGCTCAGCCCGATGCCATAGTTCACGCGGTGACCACGTTCGTCCAAGGTGGTTGCCATGCGTCTGACGCGCTCTGTGTTGCGCCAATGCCTCTGTTTCGCTCGTGCTTGCTGAGGGAGTCCTGGATTAGGGGTTGTTCGGACAGTCAGACTATGTACTTGTGCCGGACTGTTGGACTATGAAGATACAAGATTGAAGACTTCACCTCGTGTCCGGGTGGGACTCTCCTTTGCGTGGAAGGCAAGCTTGGCAATTTGGATATGTAGATTTCCTTCTCTGTAACCAACTCTATGTAACCCTAGCCCCCTCCGGTGTCTATATAAACCAGAGGGTTTAGTCCACAGGACAACAATAATCATAATCATAGGCTAGCTTCTAGGGTTTAGCCTCTACGATCTCGTAGTAGATCAACTCTTGTAATACTCATATCATCAAGATTAGTCAAGCAGGAAGTAGGGTATTACCTCCATAGAGAGGGCCCGAACCTGGGTAAACATTGTGTCCCCCGCCTTCTGTTACCATTAGCCTTAGACGCACAGTTCGGGACCCCCTACCCGAGATCCGCCGGTTTTGACACCAACATTGGTGCTTTCATTGAGAGTTCCACTGTGTCGTCACGATAAGGCTTGATGGCTCCTTCAATCATCCACAACGATGCGATCCAGGGTGAGGTTTTCCTCCCCGGATAGATCTTCGTATTTGGTGGCTTCGCACTGCGGGTCAACTCGCTTGGCCATCTGGAGCAGATCGATAGCTACGCCCCTGGCCATCATGTCAGGTTTGGAAGCCTGAACTACACTGTCAAGTATATTGTTTCTTTCCCAATAAATGAAGACTTTTTCTGTAAATACTGCGTATTTGATTCCATCCATAAATCGACTTTCCTCCTATGCTCTGAGTTCCAGTATCGATAAGAATTTGAGTTCTTATTGTTCTTATGTTATGGTATGAATATACCATATAAATTCGTTATGTATGGATGATGGATGAGATTCCATGGATAGAGAGCCAGTTCCAATAGACTTATGGAATGTTCCCGTTTGTGTGCATCCAGCGGGAATTGAACCCACAAATTTACCAATTATGAGTTGGGCGCTTTAACCATTCATCCATGGATGCTTAACAGGGATCATCATACATCGTAAATAACCAATTTTCATATATAAAGACATATCATAGAAAAATGAAATCAAAAATATTCCGAGATGGCAAGGGGCGAGAAACTCAAGGCCACTCTCCCTCCGGGCTTTCTTTCCACACTATTATGGATAGTCAAATAATGTGAAAAATTGGATTCAATTGTCAACTGGTCCTATCGAAAGTAGGATTGACTATGGATTTGAGCCATCGCACATGGTTTCATAAAATCTCCACGATTTTCCCGATCTAAATCGAGCAGGTTTCCATTCCGATCCTTTTGTTCAAAATTTCTTCGTACGTACCGAACCGCTTGCAGAATCAAATCCAATTCCACAAGATCCTATACCAGCTATACATCCTCCTTGCATTTATGCCGGAGATGTCGCCAGTGCTATGGGCTTTGGGTTATGTAGATCAAAAATGATGAATGGGATTGTGGCACTCCACTCGCCGCCAATGCGGTAGGATGCCACCGAAAAGAATGGAATGCTGCTTCGCTCTGCCGGATGCGTCGGATCCCATATAAGAAGCTCGGTCTTTACCCGATCATTTAAACATTTTGTGGGCGGCATGGAGACTTGATCTTCGATGGACTCGACCCCATGACAGGTGCGTCGTACAGTCATAATGAGCATGACTTAGATCTGCCATCAGACAATGTTCAGGAGAACGCACCTGCAGCTGCCCTGGCTTTAAATCCGGAGAAGATTGTGCCATCCGAGGATGGGAGGATGGACCCCGCCACGGAGGCCGCACACTCAGCGACGATAGAGCCGAACACAGGTCCCATTCCTAAGGGGATCCGTGTCTTCGGACCCTCGGACTCGTCTCCGACCAGGGGCTCCGAACCGCGTGCATCCATGCCCATCGGACCTGACTGGGCACCGGTTATGGAGATTAGCTACGCTGATATCTTTTAGCACTCGCCCTTGGGCGATGTGCTAAATTCATTAAAATCTCTCTCCCTGTCAGGAGACTCTTGGCCGAACTATGTTCGGCTTGAGTGGGAAGCGGACGACGAAGAAATTTGTTCCCCACCCACCACCCACTTAATAGCCACTTTCGATGACTTAACTGACATGCTTGATTTCGACTCCGAAGACATCGACGGTATGGACGACGATGCCGGAGAAGAACAGGAACCACCAGCCAAAGGGCGTTGGACAGCCACCTCATCTTATTATATATATATGGTGGACACATCCAAGGAAAACAATGGCGATGAGGCAACGGAGGATAATCCCCTTGAGAAGCAATCTAAGTGCCGGCGTCAGCGGCGCCGCTCTAAGCCCCACCATAGAAAAAATAGCGAGACCGGCACAAGAGACAATAGCACTCCAGATGATGCCAAAGAAAACAATCCTGCCCAGCCAAGCTTCGAGCAAGCCGGATGGGAGGATGGGCAAGCTAGCCCTAATAAACAGACAATGGATGGAGACTCAGAGGATGACAATTACATGCCCCTCTCTGAAGACGAGGTGAGCCTCGGCGACGAAGAATTCATCGTGCCTCAGGATCCCGTCGAGCAAGAGCGCTTCAAGAGTCGGCTTAGAGCCACTGCGAAAATCCTGAAGAAAAAGCAGCAGCAGCTTCAAGGTGATGAAGATCTGCTAACTGATAGATGGACTGAGGTCCTGGAAGCCAAGGAATACGGACTCGAGGGCCCAACCAAACGTTACCCAAAGCGCAGGTTGTTAACTCAATCCGAGGAGGAGGCACTAGAGCCTACACTACCAGCACAGGATGCGGGTGACCGGCCACCTCGTGGCCGAGACAAAGCGGCATATCAGACCGAACACTAGCCCGCACCCCGTCGCCAAACAAACTAAAACACGAAGGCCCGGGGCTACATGCATGACCTGCAAGACAAATTGGAAAATAAAGCAGGACAGTCAAGATCGATTTACAGATCACGAGTGTCGGTGTCAAAACCGGCGGATCTCGGGTAGGGGGTCCCAAACTGTGCGTCTAAGGCTAATGGTAACAGGAGGCTGTGGACACGATGTTTACCTAGGTTCGGGCCCTCTCAATGGAGGTAATACCCTACTTCCTGCTTGATTGATCTTGATGATATGAGTATTACAAGAGTTGATCTACCACGAGATCGTAGAGGCTAAACCCTAGGAGCTAGCCTATGATTATGATTGTTCTTATCCTACGGACTAAACCCTCTGGTTTATATAGACACCGGATGAGGCTATGGTTACACAGAGTCGATTACAAAGAAGGAGATCTAACATCCGAATCGCCAAGCTTGCCTTCCACGCAAAGGAGAGTCCCATCCGAACACGGGACGAAGTCTTCAATCTTGTATCTTCATAGTCCAACAGTCCGGCCAAAGTATATAGTCCGGCTGTCCGGATACCCCCAAATCCAGGACTCCCTCAGTAGCCCCTGAACCAGGCTTCAATGACGACGAGTCCGGTGTGCAGATTGTCTTCGGCATTGCAAGGCGGGTTCCATCTCCGAATACTCCAAATTAGATTTCGAACACTTAAATCGTGTCCGGCTCTGCAAGACAAATTTCACATACCATCGTAGAGAGAACAATATTCCACAAATCTGATCTGCTGACAACTTCGGATAACATGACATCTGATGACCCACAAGTATAGGGGATCTATCGTAGTCCCTTCGGTAAGTAAGAGTGTCTAACACAACGAGGAGCAGAAGAAAATGATAAGCGGTTTTCAGCAAGGTATTCTCTGCAAGTACTGAAATAAGTGGTAACAGGTAGTTTTGTGATAAGATAAATTGTAATGAGCAACAAGTAACAAAAGTAAATAAAGTGCAGCAAGGTGGCCCAATCCTTTTTGTAGCATAGGACAAGCCTGGACAAACTCTTATAATAGGAAAAGCGCTCCCGAGGACACATGGGAATATCGTCAAGCTAGTTTTCATCACGCTCATATGATTCGCGTTCGGTACTTTGATAATTTGATATGTGGGTGGACCGGTGCTTGGGTACTACCCTTACTTGGACAAGCATCCCACTTATGGTTAACCTCTATTGCAAGCATCCACAACTACAACAAAAGTATTAAGGTAAAACTAACCATAGCATGAAACATATGGATCCAAATCAGCCCCTTATGAAGCAACGCATAAACTAGGGTTTAAGCTTATATCACTCTAGCAACCCATCATCTACTTATTACTTCCCAATGCCTTCCTCTAGGCCCAAATAATGATGAAGTGTTATGTAGTCAATGTTCACATAACACCACTAGAGGCTAGACAACATACATCTCATCAAAATATTGAACGAATACCAAATTCACATGACTACTAATAGCAAGACTTCTCCCTTGTCCTCAGGAACAAACGTAATTACTCACAAAGCATATTCATGTTCATAATCAGAGGGGTAATAAAGTGCATAAAGGATCTGAACATATGATCTTCCACCAAATAAACCAACTAGCATCAACTACAAGGAGTAATCAACACTACTAGCAACCTACTAGCACCAATCCCGGACTTGGAGACAAGAATTGGATACAAGAGATGAACTAGGGTTTGGAGATGAGATGGTGCTGGTGAAGATGTTGATGGAGATTGCCCTCTCCCGATGAGAGGAGCGTTGGTGATGACGATGGTGATGATTTCCCCCTCCCGGAGGGAATTGTCCCTGGCAGAACAGCTCTGCCAGAGCCCTAGATTGGTTCCGCCTTGTGGCGGCGGAGTCTCATCCCAAAAGGTTCCCTCTTATTTTTTCATCATCGAAAGACTTCATATAGGATAAGATGGGCGTCGGAGAGCCACCAGGGGGCCCACGAGGTAGGGGGCGCGCCCGGGGGGGGGGGGGGCGCCCCCCACCCTCGTGAGCAGGGTGTTGGCCCCCTGGCCTTCATCGTTGGCGATGATTTTTCTTTATTTATTTGAAGGTGTTCTGTGGAGTTTCAGGACTTTTGGAGTTGCGTAGAACAGGCCTTCAATATTTGCTCCTTTTCCAGCCCAGAATTCCAGCTGCTGGCATTCTCCCTCTTCATGTAAACCTTGTAAAATAAGAGAGAATAGCCATAAGTATTGTGACATAATGTGAAATAACAGCCCATAATGCAATAAATATTGTCACGAAAGCATGATGCAAAATGGACGTATCTACTCCCCCAAGCTTAGACCTCGCTTTTCCTCAAGCGAAAAGCTGATAACAATAAATATGTCCTCATGTTTAGAGGTAGAGGCGTGGATAAAAATAAAATACGGACATGAAGGCATCATGATTATTTCATAACAAAAACATAAATAGACTTTGTCATATGATTAGTCATGTTCAAGTGATGATCTTTTCACAAAGCCAAAGCATGAATCAGAAACCTTATTGAGCACTAACAATTATAATCTCAGTCATTGAAGCAATTCCAATTTATCATAACATCGGAAAGAGTCTATGTCAGAGCTCAAAAGCAAGTCCACATACTCAACTATCATTTAGTCCTTCATAATTGCTAACACTCACGCGATACTTGTGATTATGGAGTTTTAATCGGACACAGAGAAAGATAGGGGCTTATAGTCTTGCCCCACAACCTTTTACCTCAAGGGTAATGTCAACAATAATAATTCATGCTCCCCTACATCCAATTAGATATATATATATATATATATATATATATATATATATATATATATATATATATATCATACTCTTTCCAACATGCTGAGCTTGCCAAAGGATAAAATGAAAAAAAGAAAGGTGAAGATCATTGTGACTCTTGCATAAGGTAGAGGATAATAATAAAAGATAGGCCCTTCGCAGAGGGAAGCAGAGGTTGTCATGCGCGTTTAGGGTTGATGCACAAAATCTTAATGGAAAAGAACGTCACTTTATATTGCCCCTTGTATGTGGACCTTTATTATGCAGTCCGTCGCTTTTATTGCATCCACAACAAGTTTGTACAAAGCTTATTTCTCTGCACTAATAAGTCATGCATATTTAGAGAGCAAATTTTATTGCTTGCACCGATGAAAACTTACTTGAAGGATCTTACTCAATCCATAGGTAGATATGGTGGACTCTCATGGCAAAACTGGTTTAAGGGTATTTGGAAGCACAAGTAGTATTTCTACTTGGTGCTGAGAATTTGGCTAGCAAGAGGGGGAAAGGCAAGCTCAACACGGTAGAGGATCCATGACAACATACTTTATCTCAGATGTAAGAAAACATAACTCATTACGTTGTCTTCCTTGTCCAACATCAACTCTTTAGCATGTCATATTTTAATGAGTGCTCCCAATCATAAAAGATGTCAATGATAATATATCTATATGTGAAACCTCTCTTTCCTTATTACTTCCTATTAATTGCAATGATGACCAAAGCTATATTTGCCAACTCCCAACAACCTTTAATCATCATAATCTTTCTATTGTGAAGTCATTACTTTCACTAAGATCAATATGAACTCTTTGATTCTTTTTATTCTTTTCTTCTATTCACCCAAGATCATGGAAAAATAATCAAGCCCTTGACTCAACACTAATCTTTATTATATAGCTCACAGACTCGATTACAAAGAAGGGTCGTAAAGCAAAACTCAAAACTAGATCATGCCATGACTTTATTCTACTAAATCAAGATACTACTAATAGGATCGAACTAAGAAAAACGGTAAAGATAGGAGTTGTTATGGTGATACATACCAGGGCACCTCCCCCAAGCTTGGCAGTTGCCAAGGGGAGTGCCCATACCCATGTGATTATTTCTCCTTCTTTGTTGTTGGATTAATATTCTTGGCGATGATTCCCCTCAGAATACGGTTCTTCTCCTCGAGCTTATTGACTTGCTGCTTGAGGTCCATTATTTCCTTGCGAAGCTTTCCTGTAACGGCTAAAGCTCCTTGCACCCAAGGGTGTTGCATAGCTGCGGGAGAACAAGAGACACTCCTCCTCATATTTTCATAGGAAAGAAATTTAACATTGGAAGGGATAACCGAGTTTGGAATAGCTGAGCTCTGTAGTTCCCCCATTGTAAACCCAGCTCGGAGGCGAGAGGTGACTTCTTGATCTTCCATGGCATCTACTCTCATCAGGTCAGCCTCTATCTCTTCCTCCGTTGCCGGCCCAAAGTGGTCAGCGTCGCTGTTTGCCCTTGGTTCCGGTGCCGGGTTAGATACCCGGCTCTCCCCGACTGACTCTTGAGAAGACATCTTGCTCTAATTTGCAGCAGCAACAGCTCGAAACAAAAACAGAGGATATTTGCGTGATACGGGAGTCAAAACCTTCGGGAGTATATATAATGAATTTTTACCGACCAAAATACGTATCATGCAAGAAAATGGAGTCCGGAGGGCACACGAGGTGCTCACGAGGTAGGGGGGCGCGCCCAGGGGGGTAGGGCACGCCATCCACCCTCGTGGAGGCCTCATGTCCTCCCTAGACCGCTACTTATTTTTCTATTTTTCTAAATATTCCAAAACAGAGAAATATTGCCTTAAAAATTATTTTGGAGTTGGTTTACATACCGTACCACATACCTATTCCTTTTCGGAGTCTGAAGCGGGCTGGAAAGTGTCCCTTATGTATTCCTCCGGGGTTAAGGTTTCAATAATATTGGTTTCAACATTTATAGGATTACCTAAGATATAATGTTTCATTCTTTGACCGTTTACCACCTTCAGGTTTGTGCCTTCGAAGTTGTTGATTTTTATGGCACCGGAACGATAGACTTCCTTGATAACGTAGGGACCTTCCCATTTGGAGAGAAGTTTTCCTGCAAAAAATCTTAAACGAGAGTTGTATAGAAATACATAATCACCTACATTAAACTCATCCTTCTGTATCCTTTTGTCATGCCATCTTTTAACCTTTCTTTAAACAACTTGGCATTTTCATAAGCTTGGGTTCTCCATTCCTCAAGTGAGCTAATATCAAATAACCTCTTCTCACCGACAAGTTTGAAATCATAGTTGAGCTCTTTAATAGCCCAGTATGCCTGGTGTTCTAGTTCGAGAGGTAAGTGACAAGCTTTTCCATAAACCATTTTATACGGAGACATACCCATGGGATTTTTATATGCAGTTCTATAGGCCCATAATGCATCGTCAAGTTTCTTGGACCAATTCTTTCTAGACCTATTGACAGTCTTTTGCAAAATTAATTTGAGCTCTCTATTGCTCAATTCTACTTGACCACTAGACTGCGGGTGATAAGGAGATGCAATCCTATGATTAACGTCATATTTAGCAAGCATCTTACGGAAAGCACCATGAATAAAGTGTGAACCTCCATCAGTCATTAAATATCTAGGGACTCCAAACCTCGGAAAAATAACTTCCTTAAGCATTTTAATAGAAGTGTTATGATCAGCACTACTAGTTGGAATAGCTTCTACCCACTTAGTAACGTAATCAACAACAACTAAAATATGAGTATATCCATTAGCGGCAGGAAAAGGTCCCATATAATCAAAGCCCCAAACATCAAATGGTTCAATAACAAGTGAATAATTCATAGGCATTTCTTGACGTCTACTAATATTACCAATCCTTTGACATTCATCGCAAGACAGAACAAACTTACGGGCATCCTTAAAGAGAGTAGGCCAATAAAACCAGATTGCAATACCTTATGTGCAGTTCTATCTCCAGCATGGTGTCCTCCATAAGCTTCAGAGTGACACTTGCGTAGGATCTGTTCCTGTTCATGCTCAGGTACACAGCGTCTAATGACACCATCTACTCCTTCTTTATAAAGATGTGGGTCATCCCAAAAGTAATGTCGCAAGTCATAGAAAAACTTTTTCTTTTGTTGGTATGTGAAGCTAGGTAGTATAAATTTAGCAACAATATAATTAGCATAATCAGCATACCATGGAGTGCAACGAGTAGTGCTTATGACATTTAGTTGTTCATCAGGAAAGCTATCATCAATAGGTAGTTGGTCATCAAGAACATTCTCTAACCTAGACAAGTTGTCTGCAACGGGGTTCTCAGCTCCTTTTCTATCAACAATATGTAAATCAAATTCTTGCAGCAGGAGAACCCATCTAATGAGTCTAGGTTTTGCATCCTTCTTTTCCATAAGATATTTAATAGCAGCATGATCAGTGTGGATAGTAACTTTGGAATCAACAATATAAGGTCTAAACTTATCACAAGCAAACACAACTGCTAAAAGTTCCTTTTCGGTGGTAGCATAATTTCTTTGAGCACTGTCTAGAGTATTACTAGAATAATGGATAACATTTAATTTCTTATCAACTCTTTGCCCTAGAACAGCACCTACAGCATAATCACTGGCATCACACATAATTTCAAAGGGTAAATTCCAATCAGGTGGCTGAACAACAGGTGCAGAGACTAATGCTTTCTTAAGTATTTCAAATGCTTCTACACAATCATCATTAAAGACAAATGGTACATCTTTTCGTAATAAATTAGTCAGAGGCCGAGAGATTTTTGAGAAGTCCTTAATGAACCTCCTATAAAATCAGGCGTGACCAAGGAAACTTCTTATACCTTTGATGTCCTTGGGACATGGCATCTTTTCTATAGCATCAACCTTAGCTTTATCAACTTCAATACCTCTTTCAGAAACTTTGTGCCCCAAGACAATACCTTCATTAACCATAAAGTGACACTTTTCCCAATTCAAGACAAGATTAGTTTCTTCACATCTCTGCAAAACTCGAGCAAGATTGCTCAAGAAATCATCAAAAGAGGAACCATAGACGGAAAAATCGTCCATGAAAACCTCACAAATTTTCTCGCATAAGTCAGAGAATATAGCCATCATGCATCTTTGAAAGGTAGCAGGTGCATTACATAAACCAAAAGGCATACATATATAAGCAAAAGTACCAAAAGGGCATGTAAAAGTAGTCTTTGATTGATCTTTAGCTGACACATGTATTTGAGAGAAACCAGAATAACCATCTAGAAAGCAATGATGTGTATGTTTGCATAATCTTTCTAGCATTTGATTGATAAAAGGTAAGGGGTAATGATCTTTCTTAGTAGCTTTATTTAATTTACGGAAATCAATTACCATCCTATAACCTGTGATAATTCTTTGCGGAATCAACTCATCTTTATCATTAGGGACAACAGTAATACCTCCCTTCTTAGGGACACAATGGACAAGACTTATCCACTGACTATCAGCAACGAGATAAATTATACCTGCCTCCAGAAGCTTGAGTATTTATTTTTTTACCACTTCTTTCATTTTAGGATTCAGACGTCGTTGAGGATCACGAACTGGTTTGGCATCAGCTTCCAAATTTATTTTATGTTGACATAGGGTGGGACTGATGCCCTTAAGATCATCCAGAGTATATCCAATAGCAGCACGATGCTTCTTCAGAGTTTTCAATAATCTTTCTTCTTCATGCTCTGAAAGGTTAGCACTAATAATAACAGGATATATTTTCTTTTCATCAAGATAAGCATATTTAAGATTATCAGGCAACGGTTTAAGCTCAAACACGGGATCACCCTTGGGTGGAGGAGGATCCCCTAGGATTTCAACAGGCAAATTGTGTTGCAGAATAGGTTCCTGTTTAAAGAATACTTCATCTATTTCGCTTCTTTCATTCATGAACATATCATTTTTATTGTCTAGCAAATAGTGTTCTAAAGGATCACTAGGAGGTACAATAATAGAAGCAAGACCAATAATCTCATATTTACTAGGCAATTCTTCCTCACGATGTTGTTTACTAAATTTAGAAAAATTAAACTCATGAACCATATCATCCAAGCCAATAGTAACAACATTCTTTTTGCAGTCTATCTTAGCATTAACAGTATTCAAGAAGGGTCTACCAAATATAATGGGACAAAAGCTATCTTGTGGAGAACCAAGAACAAGAAAATCAGCGGCATATTTGGTTTTTCCACACAAGACTTCAACATCTCTAACAATTCCCATTGCAGATATAGTATCTCTATTGGCAAGTTTAATTGTAACATCAATATCTTCTAACTCAGCAGGTGCAATATCATGCATAATTTCTTTATACAAGTCAATGGGTATAACACTAGCACTAGCACCCATATCACACAAGCCATGATAACAATGATCTCCTATTTTAACAGAAATAGCAGGCACGCCTACCACAGGTCTATGTTTATCTCTAGCACAAGGTTTAGCAATTCTAGCAGGTTCACCACAGAATTTAATAACATGCCCATCAATATTATTAGACAAGAGATCTTTAACAATAGCAATATTGGGTTCTACTTTGACTTGCTCAGGAGGTGTATAAGTTCTAATATTGCTTTCATGAACAACAGTTGCAGCTTTAGCATGATCCTTCATTCTAACAGGGAAAGGTGGTTTCTCAACATAAGAAGTGGGAACAATAGGATCATTATAAGTGACAATTTTTTCTTCAACATTAATAGGTGCAGCTACTTTTACTTCTATGGGAGGATGATATTTAAACCATTTCTCCTTGGGGAGATCAACATAAGTAGCAAAAGATTCACAGAAAGAAGCTACTATCTCAGAGTCAAGTCCATATTTAGTGCTAAACTTACGGAAAATATCGGTATCCATAAAAGATTTAACACAATCAAACTTAGGTGTCATACCTGACTCCTTACCTTCATCGAGGTCCCAATCTTCAGAGTTGCGTTTAATTATATCCAATAAATTCCATCTGAATTCAATAGTCTTCATCATAAAAGAGCCAGCACAAGAAGTATCGAGCATGGTGCGATTGTTATCAGAAATCCGAGCATAAAAACTTTTCATAATCACTTCTCTTGCGAGCTCATGATTGGGGCATGAATATAACATTGATTTAAGCCTCCCCCAAGCTTGAGCGATGCTTTCTCCTTCACGAGGCCAAAAATTATATATATAATTGTGATCACGATGAACAAGATGCATATGGTAATACTTTTGATGAAATTCCAATTTCAATCTTTTATAGTTCCATGATCTCATATCATCACATAGCCTGTACCATATCAATGCGTCTCCCTTTAAAGATAAAGGGAAGGCCTTCTTCTTAACAACATCATCGGGTATACCTGCAAGCTTAAATAGTCCACAAACATCATCCACATAGCGTAGATGTTCATCAGGATGCTTTGTTCCATCTCCTGTAAAAGTATTAGCTAGCAGTTTTTCCATCAAACCCGAAGGAATCTCAAAAGGAGTTTCATTTTAAATAGGTTCAGTAGGTTGAGGAGCAACTCTTTGCTCTACTGGACGGGGTGAAGATACCCCAAACAAGCCCCTCAGACAATTACTTTCCATAGTAACAAGTGACAGAAAATTTCAGCACACTAAATAAATTTTTCCTTACCAAATTCCACCTACCAAAGGCGCTTCACTCCCCGGCAACGGCGCCAGAAAAGAGTCTTGATGACCCACAACTATAGGGGATCTATCGTAGTCCTTTCGATAAGTAAGAGTGTCGAACCCAACGAGGAGCAGAAGGAAATGATAAGCGGTTTTCAGCAAGGTATTCTCTGCAAGTACTGAAATAAGTGGTAACAGATAGTTTTGTGATAAGATAAATTGTAACGAGCAACAAGTAACAAAAGTAAATAAAGTGCAGCAAGGTGGCCCAATCCTTTTTGTAGCAAAGGACAAGCCTGGACAAACTCTTATAATAGGAAAAGCGCTCCCGAGGACACATGGGAATATCGTCAAGCTAGTTTTCATCACGCTCATATGATTCACGTTTGGTACTTTGTTAATTTGATATGTGGGTGGACCAGTGCTTGGGTACTGCCCTTACTTGGAAAAGCATCCCACTTATGATTAACCTCTATTGCAAGCATCCGCAACTACACCAAAAGTATTAAGGTAAACCTAACCATAGCATGGAACATATGGATCCAAATCAGCCCCTTACGAAGCAATGCATAAACTAGGGTTTAAGCTTCTATCACTCTAGCAACCCATCATCTACTTATTACTTCCCAATTCCTTCCTCTAGGCCCAAATAATGGTGAAGTGTTATGTAGTCGACGTTCACATAACACCACTAGAGGCTAGACAACATACATCTCATCAAAATATCGAACGAATACCAAATTCACATGACTACTAATAGCAAGACTTCTCCCTTGTCCTCAGGAACAAACGTAATTACTCACAAAGCATATTCATGTTCATAATCAGAGGGGTAATAAAGTGCATAAAGGATATGAACATATGATCTTCCACCAAATAAACCAACTAGCATCAACTACAAGGAGTAATCAACACTACTAGCAACCTACTAGCACCAATCCCGGACTTGGAGACAAGAATTGGATACAAGAGATGAACTAGGGTTTGGAGATGAGATGGTGCTGGTGAAGATGTTGATGGAGATTGCCCTCTCCCGATGAGAGGAGCGTTGGTGATGACGATGGTGATGATTTCCCCCTCCTGGAGGGAATTGTCCCCGGCAGAACAGCTCTGCCACAGCCCTAGATTGATTCCGCCAAGGTTCCGCCTCGTGGCGGCGGAGTCTCGTCCCGAAAGGTTCCCTCTTATTTTTTCATCATCGAAAGACTTCATATACGAGAAGATGGGCGTCGGAGAGCCACCAGGGGGCCCACGAGGTAGGGGGGCCAGGGGGGCCACCCTCGTGAGCAGGGTGTGGGCCCCCTGGCCTTCATATTTGGCGAGATTTTTCTTTATTTATTTTAAGGTGTTCCATGGAATTTCAGGACTTTTGGAGTTTTGTAGAATAGGCCTTCAATATTTGCTCCTTTTCCAGCCCAGAATTCTAGCTGCTGGCATTCTCCCTCTTCATGTAAACCTTGTAAAATAAGAGAGAATAGCCATAAGTATTGTGACATAACGTGAAATAACAGCCCATAATGCAATAAATATTGTCACAAAAGCATGATGCAAAATGGACGTATCAACATCACACCATGGCTGGGTCATTATTCGAACTGTTTTCTCACAACCAGCCACTGCACATATTGCGAGGCAGTTTCCTTGGCACGTCTTGTCAAAGCAGAGATCATGTCCCTTTATCACGGGATTCTCATTAATACGGGTACGGGTAACCCAACCGTGCCATTTAACGTGGCGCTTGGAAAACGAGCGATTTTAACAGGCAAGTGGGGAGGTGCACAGTTTTCGCCGCCTCTGTAAAGAGACAAGGATCCCACATTTATACCCATGCACTCTTCCTCCTTTGCTCATCCATTCTCGCACTCTCGAGCCCTAGCGCCCAAGTTCTCACCTTCTCCGTAGGACCATTCGCAGCATGTCCGAAGCAAGAGGCAAGTGGATGGCCTCCTCCATCACGGAGGAGGATATTGCCAAGCTTCGGGCGGCTGGATACCTGGCCGCAAATGTCGCACACAGGCTTCCGGCGGAGGGACAGATCACCCCCACTCCAAAGTCTCGGGAAAGAGTAGTGTTCCTCTCCCATTTCGTCCATGGACTAGGATTTCTGCTTCACCCATTTGTCCGCGGGCTCATGTTTTACTATGGGCTAGATTTTCATGATCTAGCCCCAAATTTCGTCCTCAACATCTCGACGTTTATCATCGTGTGCGAGGCCTTCCTCCGCATCAAGCCCCACTTCGTCCTGCGGCTACAAATCTTCTGTGTGAAGCCGAAGATCGTGAGCGGCTAGCAAGCGAAGTGCAGAGGTGCCATGGTGGGAAGAATGCCCAACGTTACCTGGCTTGACGGCTCCTTTGTGGAGATCGTGAAAGGGTGGCAATCGGGGTGGTTATAGATCACCGAGCCGCGCGATGCCAACTGGGCGGCGACCCCCGAATTCCGATCCGGAATCCCCATGTGGCTCACCTCCTGCGAAAAGAAGGTCCTGGCCTGGGGCGAACCTACAGAGCTGACCGGACTTCCGAACTGCATCAAAAACATGATGGACAAGAAGATCAAGCTCGTCAACATGGTCCAGGTCATGCTCTTACGCCGGATCCTTCCGTGTCAAAGACGGGCATTCAATATGTGGGAGTTTGATCCGGCCGAACACCAGACGCTGCGAGAGCTTTTCGACATGACGCATAAGGACGTCTAGAAGGTGCTGTTCAAGGCCATCGAAGTACCTCCTCCCACTCCCGAGGACCGCGGACTTAGCGCCACGTGGCTTGCCAATTCAGTAAGTTCTCTGAACATCACAAGATGTACCTTTCCCAGCATATTCGTGGGAGGATTTTAAGTCACCATGCTTATCCAAACAGGATTACGTGGCGACGGTGGAGCGGATCGACTGTCCGGCTCCGCTGCCGGAAGATCCAGCAACCGCACTCCTGACGGAGATGCTGGTCCCGGCGCCTTACAAGGTGCCGGAGAAGAAGGCCGAAAAGAAGGCCACGGGGACTAGGAAGGGTCTCTGGCGCAAGGTTGCACCGGATGCCTCATTCGAAGACAATGACGCGCTCCTCCCACGAAGGGAAGGAGAGGAAGAGGAAGGCCACCCCATCCGGTGAGGCCGAAAGGTCCAAGAAAGCGGCCGCGGGGACCAGGAAAGGTCTCCAGCGCAGGACCATAATAGACTCGTCGTCCGAGGACGCCGAGGCAGATTCCTCCCACGGAGACGGGGGAAACATGAAGAAATACCCCCTACCCGCATTGGGGAGGAGAGGAAAAGGAAAGCCGCCCTACAGAGGGAGGCTAGGATGCCGAAGAAGGGAAAGGAATCCCTTCCGAATCACTCCACCACGGCCGCCTACAACGAGGAGGAGTGGCTGCCCAGGGGCAAGCCCCTGGCGAGATCGTAAGTATCCGCACTCTGTAATATTTTTCGTGCGCCTTAACTTCATAGTTTGCAATAACGCCGAACATGCATATGCAGTCCGGCCGGGTCCCATCTTGGGGTATCCTCTCTGGATGGGTCTCTGAGTGAGTCGGAGATGAATTCACTCCTGACGACCACCTCCCCTCGGCCCGCGGATGACACTGAAGTGCTGTCCCAAAGGATACCGGAACAGGGGGCAACGGTTCTGGAGATGCCCCAAGGCAAAATTCCAGATGCCGGGCACATGGGGGGTAAGATCCCCATAGACTATGCTGACGGGAGCCATAGCAATTTTGGCTCCCAGCCGGACACTGCACCAGAACCTCCAAAGGTTCCAGATTCAGGTAGGCAGCCCCTCGCTAAGGAGGGTGAGCCGGCCATGCCGATGACCTCCGGCCCGCCGGAGGCATCGGATAATTTGCTGGAAGTGCTTCGCGGCGCTTCCATTGATGAAGAACACCGTACTGTTATGAGTACGGTGATTGAAAAGGTTCGGTCCACCAAAAGTGGATTGACCGAAGCCTGCACCAGCCTCCTAACAGGCTTTGAGGTAAGTAATCAAAAGTGTGAGTAATTATCACCCAATAGACAGTAGCCCTTGATACTCTGTTTGGTTTTTGGAAAGAAAAGCCAAATGGAGGGTCAAATTTTAATTTGCAGGAGTCTAACAATGAATGTTTATGTGAATAAGCAGGCGTTGCTGCTGGCCGCTGCCGACCGCACTGCCGAGGTCGCCGGACTCAAGTGGGAACTAAAGCAGATCGAAGAGGAGCTCAGCCTCATGAAGAGGCAGCTCGAGGAGAACAAGGGTAAGTCATGCCCAATCCATGTGTCATATAAAAGAAAAATTAACAATGTTAACAAAAAGACATCATGAATTTTAATAGGGGCCACGACCAAAGTGGCGGCCCTGAAGAAAGCGTTATCTGAGGCCGAAGACAAAGCAGCCACGGAGCGCACTAAGCGTGAAAAGCAAGATGCTCGGGTGAGCGAGGTACAACAAGAGCTCCAGAAGTTCGTCAAGAAATTTGAGTCCTTGGAGCATGACTTCAAGACGCAAGAGTCTGAGCTTGCAAAGGCACTCCAGAGCGTGAAAGACACCAAGGCCGAAGCCCAAAAGGCCCTCCAAGAAATCCAGGCGGCCAAGAAGATAGCGGCGGGTAAGGCATTCATTATGCAAAGCAAGCATGTGGAGGAGACATTTCTTTTACTTACCGGAATTCGGAGCTCTCTAGGGGCATTCGCAGATCTGCCCCACACAGCATATCGGATGCCACGGAGTTCTACCGTGCCAAAGAGGGAAGCTCGACGGAGAAGCTATTCTGGTCCTAGTATACTTGAGCCGAACACCCAATGCCCCTAAGTGACCAACTGAAGCAATTGGTCGAACTCCACAAGGCGGCCGAACTGGCCATGAAGGCCCTCATAGTCCGGATGTGGCCTGGTGAGCCCCTGCCCGACAGCTACTTCGGCCTTATAAAGTGGATGGTAAATGCCTGTCTGTGGCTTGAAGTTATTAAGCAATCCATTTGTATTGACGGTGCCCGCCGGGCCTTTGCCCGTGCAAAGATGCATTGGGCCAAACTGGATGCAGAGAAGCTGGTGAAGGATGGACCGCCGGAGGGTAAGGCGCATCGCTACCCCGAGAAATATTATGATGGCGTTATGAAAGGCGCTCGCCTTGTGGCCGATGAATGTACCAAGGACATAATTTTTTAGTGAATGTACCCATGTCCTTCTGTAATATGAAAACGAATTCGTGTGCGTGATGTAACCCTTTTGGATTTAAAATATTACTTCTGTGCGGCTGCTTATAAAATTCTGAAAGTAGGCCAGTCGTCGGCTTCTGCCCCCACGTAACTAGTACTGGGGTGTTCGTGGAAAACCCAAACACTCTTTATCCAAATTCTTGGTCCTTTAAGGAGGTGTTTAGCACAGCGAACCAGGCAATCGGACTATGCGGCTTTATAACTCTCACTTAGCCATAGAAGTCTATAATTTTAAATTTCGGCGAAGCCCCTAGCAGTCAGAAGGCCGAACTTGGGGCGCTATACACGCCTAAATCGGACAAGGCCGATTCCTCGCCTTAAGCGGAAAAAATCTTTAAGGATTTAGTACCCCTCGAATAGCATCCAGCTCCCGCCGCATCATGACAGTCAGTTTTCGGCTTTATCTACTGAGGTGCTCGTCCGGAAGAACCGGGACACAATCACAGTAGTTCTCCCTGTGCTGCCTTAGCCGATATAACGAAATGTAAGGTACCAAAACAAGGGAGCCGGGCAAACCCAACTATTGACCCAAGACATGATTCAGAGCTGATGCATATAATGCTATAAGTTCGGGGTGCCGCACTGTCAAAAGTGTTCGGACTTTTCTTGCCGTCTTATGGGGCACAATAAGAAGCCCCTGGCAAACTGAACGTACCAAAGTGTACGGATGCAATATTAAATAAACATTCAAAGGAAAATATGAAGATAGTAATAATAAGCTGAGGTTGTATATTGTTTCCTGTTGTTATTTAAATAATACGTCAAAGCGTATGTGTACAATTAAAGCGTTAAGCAGAAACAAATAGGACTATTTGACATGTCCTATCCAAGGGCAGGCCTCATGCAGGTATGTAAAACAGGTATAATGATCATTAACAGAGACCACCTGGGTATTCCCTTTGTGTGCAAAGCCTGTTGCCTCCTTGGTTTCCCTCCTGTGATGAGTCCGATGATTGGGTTCTCTAAAGGGGTTGCCCGAAAGTAGGGTCCTGAAAGATAAAGAAGGTTATAAAGGTATGCGGGTCTCGTGGCGGTTGAACCACACTGTGGACCGCATCGTCGTTGCGCCTCCGCCTATGCCCATGGTCTTTTGAGTGCATAATTGTGTACGCGTGGCACAAATGCTGCCTGAATGGGGCTGGGGTAGAGGCCGGATTGCTAGTCGTGCTCTTGGCGTGCCTGACGATCCTGTTGCTGACTACTCCGGACTCGCTTGACGGTGTTCGGGGTTGTCATCGCCAAATTGACAGTCTGCCGAAGAAGGCTGCTTTGTACTTCTGCCGCGAGGGCCGCAGTGTGCTCTTCCGTACGGATAGAGCGGTCTGTGTTTCCATTGATTGTTATGACCCCGCGAGGTCCTGACATCTTGAGCTTAAGGTATGCATAGTGTGGTACCACATTGAATCGAGCGAATGCGGTTCGTCCAAGCAGTGCATGATAACCACTACGGAAAGGGACGATATCAAAGATTAACTCCTCGCTTCGGAAGTTATCCGGAGATCCGAAGACCACTTCTAGTGTTATTGAGCCCGTACAACGGGCCTCTACACCTGGAATTACACCTTTGAAGGTGGTTTTTGTGGGTTTGATCCTTGAGGGATCGATGCCCATTTTGCCCACTGTGTCCTGATAAAGCAGGTTCAGGCTACTGCCACCGTCCATAAGGACTCGCGTGAGGTGGAATCCGTCAATGATTGGGTCAAGGACAAATGCGGCTGAACCGCCATGACAGATGCTGGTAGGGTGGTCCCTGTGGTCGAAAGTTATCGGACAAGATGACCATGGGTTGAACTTTGGGGCGACTGGCTCCATTGCATAGACGTCCCTTAGTGCACGCTTTCGTTCCCGTTTGGGAATGTGAGTGGCATAGATCATGTTTACCGTTTTCACCTGGGGAGGAAATTTCTTCTTTCTGCAGTGTTCAGACGCCGGGGCTCCTCGTCATCATCGTTGTGCAGCCCCTTGTCCTTGTTTTCGGCATTCAACGTGCCGGCCTGTTTGAACACCCAGCAATCTCTGTTAGTATGGTTGGCTGGCTTATCAGGGGTGCCGTGAATTTGGCACGAGCGGTCGAGTATGCGGTCCAGACTGGTCAATCCCGGATTGTTTCTTTTAAATGACTTTTTTCACTGACCGGGTTTTGAGCCGCTGAATCCGGCATTAACTGTCGTATCTTCGGTGTTGTCGCCATTGTTCCGACGCTTATGTCTGTTGCGCCGTGGCTTGCCGTTACTGTCGCGGACATCTGAAGGGCCGGAGTTTCTTAGCGTGGTGCTATTGCGAGCCAGCCAGCTGTCCTCGCCCGTGCAAAAGAGGGTCATGAGTGTCGGGAAGGCCGCCATGGACTTTGGTTTTTCTTGGCCGAGGTGTCGGGCGAGCCACTCATCGCGGATATTATGCTTAAAGGCCGCCAGGGCTTCGGCGTCCGGACAGTCGATAATTTGGTTATTTTTAGTTAGGAAACGAGTCCAGAATTTGCTGGCTGACTCTCCGGGCTGTTGGATAATGTGGCTTAAGTCATCAGCATCTGGTGATCGCATGTAGGTTCCTTGGAAGTTGTCGAGGAACGCGTCCTCCAGGTTTTCCCAACTGCCGATGGAGTTTGCCGGCAGGCTATTCAGCCAGTGTCGGGCCGGTCCTTTGAGCTTAAGGGGAAGATACTTGATGGCGTGTAGGTCATCACCACGGGCCATGTGAATGTGGAGAAGGAAATCTTCGATCCATACCGCGGGGTCTGTTGTGCCATCGTATGATTCTATGTTTACAGGTTTAAACCCTTCTGGGAATTCGTGGTCCATTACTTCATTAGTGAAGCAGAGGGGGTGTGTGGCGCCTCTACGCCGGGCTATGTTACTATGCAGTTCGACTTTGCCTGGTAGGTTATGTTCGTCCCGGCTGGACTTGTTGTTAGTGTATCCGGCATGATGGTCATCGTCATGTGTTGTTGGGGTGCGCCCCCGTGATCCATAGATCGATCTTGGCTGTCCTGCTTTGTTTTCCAATATGTCTCGTAGGTCCTGCGTATTGCCCCTTGCCGTAGTGTATTGGCGTGGGGGTGCGGGCTGGTATTTAGGCTGATACGTCGTTTTATCTCGGTCACGAGGTGGCCGGTCAGCCTCGTCCTGTGCTGGTAGTGTAGGCTCTAGGGCCTCCTCCTCGAGTTGAGGTAGCAAGTTGTGCTTTGGGTAACCTTTGGTGGGGCGCTCGAGTCCGTATTCCTCGGCTGCCAGGACCTCAGTCCATCTGTCTGTGAGCAGATCTTGATCAGCTTGGAGCTGCTGCTACTTCTTTTTCAGGCTTCTTGCCGTGGCTATAAGCCGGCGCTTGAAGTGCTCCTGCTCTACGGGATCCTCAGGAACGCCGAATTCATCATCGCTGAGGCTCAACTCGTCTTCGGAGGGAGGCATATAGTTGTCATCATCCAAGTATCCGTCCGTCGCCTGTTCATTTGGGCTAACCTGCCCGTCTTCCTGTTTGGCCTGCTCGAAGGTAGGCTGATCGGGATTGTATTCATCTTCGGCACCATCCAGATTGTTTTTGTCTCCTGTGCCGGTATTGCTGTGGCGGGGCTTAGAGCGGCGCCGATGACGCCCATGCTTTGATTGCTTCCCTAAGGGGTTATCCTCTATTGCCTCATCACCGTTGTTTTCTTTGGGGGTGTCCACCATATATATATCATACGAGGAGGTGGCTGTCCAGCGCCCTGTGGGCGGTGGTTCCTGTTCTTCTCCTGCATCGCCGTCCATATTGTCGATGTCTTCGGAGTCAAGTTCAAGCACGTCGGTTAAATCATCGACAGTGGCAATGAAGTGGGTGGTGGGTGGGTAACGAATTTTTTCGTCATCTGCTTCCCACTCGAGCTAGACATAGTTCGACCAAGAGTCTCCTGACAAAGAGAGAGACCTTAATGAATTCAGTACGTCGCCGAAGGGCGAGTGCTGAAAGATATCCGCAGTAGTGAACTCCATTACCGGAGGCCAATCGGATTCGATGGGCCCGGATGCGCGCGAACCGAAACCTACGGCCGGACACAAGTCCGGGGGTACAGTGACACAGATTTCCTTAGAGGTGGAGTCTGTGTTCGGCAAATCTCCGATCAGTATGCGGCCTCCATGGTGGGATCCATCCACCCGTCCTCGGATGATGCAATCTGCCGCGGATTTAGGTCCGGAGCTACTGCAGGTGCGATGTCCCGAATACTGTCCGACAGCATATCTAAGTCGTGCTCGACATGACCGTTCGGTGCTCCTGGCGTAGGCTCGAATCTGTCGAAGATCAAATCTCCGCGGATATAGGTCGTGTAATTCAAGTTTCCGAATCTGACCTGATGGCCAGGGGTGTAGCTGTCGATCTGCTCTAGATGGCCAAGCGAATTGGCCCGCAGTGCGAAGCCGCCAAACACGAAGATCTGTACGAGGAGAAAAGTCTCACCCTGGACCGCATCGTTGTGGATGATTGAAGGAGCCACCGAGCCTTGCAGCAACGACACAGAGGAACTCTCGATGAAAGCACCAATGTCGGTGTCAAAACCGGCGGATCTCGGGTAGGGGGTCCCAAACTGTGTGTCTAAGGCTAATGGTAACAGGAGGTTGGGGACATGATGTTTACCCAGGTTCGGGCCCTCTCAATGGAGGTAATACCCTACTTCATGCTTGATTGATCTTGATGATATGAGTGTTGCAAGAGTTGATCTACCACAAGATCGTAGAGGCTAAACCCTAGGAGCTAGCCTATGATTATGATTGTTCTTGTCCTACGGACTAAACCCTCCGGTTTATATAGACACCAGAGGAGGCTAGGGTTACATAGAGTCGGTTACAAAGAAGGAGATCTAACATCTGAATCGCCAAGCTTGCCTTCCACGCAAAGGAGAGTCCCATCCGGACACGGGACGAAGTCTTCAATCTTGTATCTTCATAGTCCAACAGTCCGGCCAAAGTATATAGTCCGGTCGTCCGGATACCCCCTAATCCAGGACTCCCTCAGCGGGGGAGCGCCCCAACGCGTGACGATGACCGCCACGCCAGATATACGACATGAAAATCTGGCCGGGTCAAACCATGCCACTTCTACTATGCATGATACTTATGATGAAACTACTTCTATGCTTGATACTACTGTGCCATTAGGTGAATTTCTAGATGAACAACTTGCTAGGGTTAGAGAGAATGAAACTATTGAAGATGATATTATTGAAGATAGTGATGATGAAGGTTCTCCCCCTAAATATGAATTGCCTGTTGTTCCAGAGGGTTATGTTATGGATGAAGAAGCTGCCAGAGCTATTCTTGCTTGCAATGATAGATATGATCTTAAGAAGTTATTAGCTAAATGGAAGCAGCAATCTCCGAATGCTAGAATGAAATATGACCCTGCTTTTGCTACTTCACCTATCTTTGTTACTGATAAGGATTATGAATTCTCTGTTGATCCTGAGATAATTACTTTGGTTGAATCTAATCCTTTTTATGGCTATGAATCTGAAACTGTTGTGGCACATCTTACTAAATTGAATGATATAGCCACCCCGTTCACTAATGATGAGAAGTCTCTCTATTATTATATCCTTAAGATATTTCCGTTCTCATTAAAGGGTGATGCTAAAACTTGGTTTAATTCTCTTGATCCTGGTTGTGTGCGTAGTCCCCAGGATATGATTTATTACTTCTCTGCTAAATATTTCCCTGCTCATAAGAAACAAGCTGCCTTGCGGGAAATATATAACTTTGTGCAAATCGAAGAAGAGAGTCTCCCACAAGCTTGGGGGAGGCTCCTCCGATTACTTAATGCTTTGCCTGATCATCCTCTTAAGAAAAATGAAATACTGGATATCTTCTATAATGGACTAACCGATGCTTCCAAGGACCACTTGGATAGTTGTGCTGGTTGTGTTTTCAGGGAAAGAACAGTCGACCAAGCTAAATTACTATTGAATAATATGTTGACTAATGAAAATAATTGGACTCTTCCTGAGCCAATTCCTGAGCCAATTGAGCCAACTCCTGAACCTATTCCTAAACCAACTCCAAAGAAGAGGGGTGTTCTATTTCTCAGTCCTGAAGATATGCAAGAGGCAAAGAAATCTATGAAAGAAAAAGGTATTAAAGCTGAAGATGTTAAGAATTTACCTCCAATTGAAGAAATACATGTTCTTAATATACCACCTATTGAAGAAACACATTGTCTTGATAACCCGACACAGGTAGTAAAGGTAAATTCTCTCTATAGATATGATAAGGTTTAAATCCCGTCTACTAAGTTTGCTAGCCAATGTTTTAGATGAATTTGATGACTTTATGGCTAGACAAGAAATTTTTAATGCTTATGTTGGTAGAGAATTAAAGAGTAATGCTCACATGATTGGACGCTTGAGTGATTATATGGCAAGAGTTAAAGGTGAACTTAAACTCATTAGCAAATATCCTTCTATGGTTACCACTCAAGCGGAGCAAGTACTTAAAGCTCAAAGTGATTTGCTCGATGAATTAAATAATAAACATGTGAAAGTGCATTATATCGACTAGAGGGGGCGTGGATAGGCGATTTTTATGAATTCTTCACTGAGGAATTTGCTGGTGAGGAAATTCCTAAATGAAGAACTACTTGTAGCGGAATAAGTACTCAGAAAGGAACATAACAAAACACAAGCATAGTCATCATGATGAAATGAAGACAAGCACAAAGTACAGAAAGCATAAACACAGGATAACATAAGGAAGAAGACAGACAGACTAAAGAAATAGAACTGAGGAAATTGAGAAAGTCTTCAGTCAATGTCTTCAAACATATATGAACAGGCACACAACAACATACGTGAGGAAATGAAAGAGTTGAGGACATAGAACCAGTTAACTCGGTGAAGACAATGATTTGGTAGACCAGTTCCAACTGCTGTCTCAGTTGTACATCTGGTTGGAGCGGCTGAGTATTTAAACTCGAGGAGACACAGTCCCAGACACACAGTCCTCACCGTATTCTCCTTGAGCTAAGGTCACACAGACTTCGCCCAATCACTCATGGTAAGTCTTCAGGTGACTTCCGAACCTTCACAAACTCGGTCACTCAGCAATCCACAATTCCTCTTGGATGCTCTAGACCTTGATGCCTAACCGTCTGGAAGAAGCACAGTCTTCAAAGGAAACAAGCATCGGTTCCACGCAGGATCAATCTCTTCAGTGATGCTCAATCACTTTGGGGTTTGGGTTTTCCTCACTTGATGATTTTCACTCAAAGTCCTCGGAGGATGGGTTGCTCTCAAATGACAAGTGTCAGTTTCTCTCGAAGCAGCCAACCAGCTAGTGGTTTAAGGGGGTGGCTATTTATAGCCTAGGGAGCAGCCCGACATGGTAAGACATAAATGCCCTTGTATGATATGACCGTTAGGTCGGTAGATATTTTGGAACCGCTGGCGCATAGCACAACAACGGTCGGAATTTTGACTCTCCAATTCCTCAGGGTTATCATGTTCCTCACTGTGTCGGCAATTCATACTGGTGAATTCCTAACTCCTCAATCAAAACAAATTCTTCAGAGACCAGAAGAACTTTGTCTCTATCACTAAACAATATGACTGAACTATATGAGATTTCCAATGGCTTCACTCGAAGGGATTGGTAGGTGTTGGATTTTGAGTTGAGCATCACATGGAAATTTTTCCTTAGTATTTCCTCGACCCCCTTTAACAGTACGGTGTTTCCTATGACTCAAGAAAGAGAAAATGAAACTACGAAAACAAAAGTCTTCACGCTTCACGTTCCTCGAATGATTGCCTAGTCTTCAAGGTCACACCAATTTCTTCACTTTCAAAGTCTTCATAAAGTATTTAGAAATCCAAAGTCTTCAGTTGAAGAACTTCATTTTTAGGGGTCGACTTTCTCTGTAAATATCAAACTCATAGACTTATTGTAACGCCCCAGATTTGATGCGCTAGGTGTCTGCCAGTTATTCGACGTCATTGCCATGCCATTTGCTTGCGTGTTGCATATTGCCATGTCATCATGTGCATTTCATTTTGCATACATGTTCGTTTCTTGCATCCGAACATTTTCCCCGTTGTCTGTTTTGCAATCCGGCACTCCTATGTTCCCCGACGCCCCTTTTGCCTCGTTTCGTGAGTGGCCGAAAAATGTTCTCGGAATGGGTCGAAACTTGGCATACGATCTTATTATAGTGTAGACAGAGCACCTGTCAAGTTTCGTCACATTCGGAGCTTGTTTGATAGCCCAACCATTAAACATATAGCGGCACCGCTGCCGGTACCTTCGTCGGATGTTTCGGTCTTCGAAACTGCCGCCGGGCCTCTCTCTCTCTTCTATACCGCAACCCTTGGCCTTTTCTAGCACAGCCCACCGCAGCCCACCTAGTTCCCCCTCTGTCCTGAGCCGCTCGATCGCGATCCGAGGGTCCGAAAACCCCCCTAAACCCACCAAACCCTAGCCTTTGTCTACATATAGACACCTCACCTGCCCTTTTTGGACTAATCCTAGTCTAAAACCTACCCTAACCTAGCCCCGTAGCCTCCCCTAACCTCCAGCGCCGCCATCCCCATCGTTTTCCGCGCCGGCCCTCTTCCTCTCCGCCACTTGGCGTCGCCTGAGCGGCCAGCGCAGCCGCAGCCGCCCTCCTCCTCCAACCCACGCGCGCCACGCGCCCCTACCTCCACTCCCGCCGCCGCGGCCCTCCCAGCCCAGATCGAGCCCGCCCCTGGGCCCCGCAAGCCCGTTCCGCGCTGCCCTGCTCCCCGAGCTCCAGATCGTGAGAGGAGCTCCCGATCCAGATCTCCGCCACCTTGCTGCCGGCCGCCTCCGGCGACCGGGCCTCGCAGGAGCGCGCCCCTTCGCAGTCTCGCCTCGCCGCCGCCTCGCCCCCGTCGCCGCGTCCTCCAGCCGTCACCGCATTGCCTCGCCTCCTGTCGGCGAGCGCCTCGCCGGATCCTGCGCGAGCGCCGCCCGCGAGCTCCGCCAAGCCTCTCCATCGCCGGGTCGACTCCGCCTCCTCCAGATCCGGCGGCCCCGAGCATCGCCCCGCCTTCTCCGCCCATTCTCCCCTTGCCTCCGGCCATCCTGATCCGGCCACCGTCACCGTGGCGTCGGCACCGCTCCCATGCCTCGGGCAGGAGAGGAGCGAGGAGCGTTCCTCCCCTGCGTCGCCCCGCGTGGGCCACCTCCCCTCACCGACCCACCTCCGCCGGCGGCCCAGCCCACCTCCTAGTCGGCCTGCTGCCTCCTCTCCAAGCTGGGCCGAGCCCATGGTGAGCAGCCCGTCTAAACTCCGCCCCGTGCACCGAATAGTTACATAGCGCTCATCTGTTTTTTTCTTCAGAAAATGTCTGTCCCTGGATTTCTACTTCATGTTCCCCTATTCATCGCAGCATATCGCATAGTATACTGCTCCGTTTCATGCATATAATTTGTCAAAATGTTCACCATGAGATGCTCTTCATTTTGTTCCATTGTGACTTGCTTGTTTTAGTTCATCTTGATGCCCGAATCGTCGTTGCAAGAGTGCTATATGATGTTAACTGCTGTCTGTTATCAGAACTTGATGATTTGTCATTTTTGTTGCATTTTGTGTGTGCCTCCTATGAGCATGAGCTCTACATGTGTTTTGTACTACATCATGCCATCTTTACAGGGGTGCTTTTCTTGTATTTTTGTGAGTCTTGAACTGAGTGCATCAAGCTTGTTAAGTAGGGTACTTGCTATTTCTGTTTTGCTAGGCTGAATCTGTTATTTTGTGATGCTATGTAAACCAGCTGCTATAAGTCTTTCTCTGCATAATCTGGAGATGTTCACTAAGGATGTTTTGTTATACATGTCATGATCTATCCATCCATGCCCATGGTTTCATTTATAGCTTCCTATAGATTGTTGTAATCTTGCTCCAAAGTTGCTAAACAATGTTGCTATCAGCCTGTTAACATTAAGTTCAATTTTGCCATGAGCTTTGCTAGTGATCCATGCACCCTATGAATTTGATCTTGCCATGCTTCGCTTCATAAACATGTATTCTTACTGTTGGTCACCTTGTCATGCCATGTATTGCTCTGTGGTGAGTGGTAAAAGCTCACCAACATGCCTAATTATCGTTGTTCCTGCCATGTTTGAATCTGTCATATCTTTTGCCATGTTTACATGGGTGCCATCATATCTTCTGATCCTTTTTGGCTCATGGTCAGTAAGGGACTTTTGTTCTTTGTCTTTAGTACCAGCATGCCATGCCTTTGTTTGCCATGATAAGTGCATGTAGCATGTTGTTTGATAGCTCTAAACATTGCAACCTGATGTTATTTCTGCCAAGTCTGTAAACTTTTATTTTTGCAATCTTGCCATGTCATTTTGAGCATGTTCTAGTGATTTCTGGAGATAGCTCAGTGTTTATGTTTTGTCATTCTTTACCTGTACATCATGTCCGTGCCTTTTGTTTTTATGTTGAGGTGCTGTAGTATGTTGTTTTGATGCTTGCAATATACCTAGATGCTGTTTTGGACAGCTTGTCCTTTAAACTTGTATAGTGTGTGTGTGTTGAACCGTTGCTCCGTTTTGAGTGTGCTCTATATGAAACTTGCTTGATTTTGCATGTAGCTTCATATTATCGTGTTGCATCCTTGTTTTGAGGTGTTTTCTTGATGTTTGTGTGCATTTTGCATCAATGCCATGTTTAACTTGTTTTGCTCATATCTTCTAGGCCTACCTCCGAATTGAACGGACTTTATATGTAACTTGACTAGAATTTCGTGTAGATCATCATGGTGCATTTTAACTTGCTGTTTAACAACTTGAACATAAGGTTTATTCAGATCTGGACCACTTTCGAAATATGCATACGAGGACTTACCGGAATTGTTATATGTTGTTTCCGGCCTCATTTAAACTTGCTTTGTTGTGTTGCCCTTGTATGCATCATCTCTTGCCATGAGTAGCTTCATGTAGCCTAGTCATGCATCATACTTGGTTGAGCATCATGTCTTGTCTATGTGTGGTGTGTTTACCATGTTGTGTGCTTCTTCTCGATAGTTCCCGTTTCATTGCGATCGTGAGGATTCGCTCGTCTACGCTTGGTCCGTCTTCGTGGCTTCATCTTCTTCATGGAATCGTTCTTCTTCCTAGCGGGATTTCAGGCAAGATGACCACTACCCTGGATCTCACTACTATCATTGCTATGCTAGTTGCTTCGTTCTATCACTATGCCGCGCTACCTATCATTTACTCTTCAAGCCTCCCAAATTGCCATGACAGCCTATAACCTTTTCACCCTTCCTAGCAAACCGTTGCTTGGCTATGTTACCGCTTTTGCTCAGCCCCTCTTATAGCGTTGTTAGTTGCAGGTGAAGTTGAATATTGCTCCATGGTGGACAGGATTATGTTGGGATATCACAATATCTCTTATTTAATTAATGCATCTATATACTTGGTAAAGGGTGGAAGACTCGGCCTTATGCCTGGTGTTTTGTTCCACTCTTGCCGCCCTAGTTTCCATCATACCGGTGTTATGTTCCCAGATTTTGCATTCCTTACGCGGTTGGGTGTTTTATGGGACCCCCTTGACAGTTTGCTTTGAATAAAACTCCTCCAGCAAGGTCAAACCTTGGTTTTACCATTTGCCTCACCTAGCCCTTTTTCCCTTGGGTTTCCGGAGCCCGAGGGTCATCTTTATTTACCCCCTGGGCCAGTGCTCCTCCGACTGTTGGTCCAAACTAGAGCACCATGCGGGACCATTCCTTGGCAACTTGGATTACATCGGTACTTGTACGCTTCACTTATCCGGTGTGCCCTGAGAACGAGATATGTGCAGCTCCTATCGGGATTTGTCGGCACATCGGGCGGCTTTGCTGGTCTTGTTTTACCATTGTTGAAATGTCTTGTAAACCGGGATTCCGAGACTGATCGGGTCTTCCTGGGAGAAGGTATATCCTTCGTTGATCGCGAGAGCTTATCATGGGCTAAGTTGGGACACCCCTGCAGGGTATAAACTTTCGAAAGCCGTGCGCGTGGTTATGCGGCAGATGGGAATTTGTTAATGTCCGGTTGTAGATAACTTGACACCAGATACGAATTAAAACTCATCAACCATGTGTGTAGCCGTGATGGTCTCTTTTCGGCGGAGTCCGGGAAGTGAACACGGTTTGGGGTTATGTTTGACGTAAGTAGGAGTTCAGGATCACTTGTTGATTATTGCTAGCTTCACGACCATTCCATTTGCTTCTCTTCTCGCTCTTATTTGCGTATGTTAGCCACCATATCATGCTTAGTCGCTGCTGCAACCTCACCACTTAACCCCTTCCTTTCCCTTTAAGCTTTTCTAGTTTTGATACCCATGGTAATGGGATTGCTGAGTCCTCGTGGCTCACAGATTACTACAACACCAGTTGTAGGTACAGGGTTATGCGATGATCATGACGCGAGAGCGATGTTACTTGTTTTGGAGTTCTTCTTCTGCTTCTTCTTCGATCAGGGGATAGGTTCCAGGTTGGCAGCCTGGGCTAGCAGGTGGATGTCATTGAGTTTCTGTTTGTGTTTCATCCATAGTCGGATGGTGCCCTTATGTAAGATGATGTTGTATTCGTGTGGCATTGTATAGCTCTTGTATGTATCCCTATCTATTATGTAATGTTGATGTAATGATATCCACCTTGCAAAAGCGTTTCAATATGCGGTTCTATCCTTGGTGGGACCTTCGAGTCTCTTTAGGATAGTATCGCATATTGGGCGTGAGTAAGTTGGTATCAGAGCCTCGACCGACCTTAGGAGCCCCCCTTGTTTGATCGTGTAGTTTGGCCATTGCCGAGTCTAGAATAAAACTGATTTTAGAGTCTAGTTATATCGGAGAGTAGGACTTCTTTTTACTCCTCAGCCCCCTTCGTCGCTCTGGTGAGGAATCTTGACGTATGTGTTTTGAATTAGTTCTCTTCACTTTCAAATTTTCTTTAGGATCACGCAGTTGGTTTTCCGATCGTTGTTCCTCAGCTCTTTTTATCCGGTGCATTTCTCGTCAAGTTGACTCAACCCACTTCATCTTTGCAAGTTCAATCCTCAGTTTTCTCTCAACGAAGTTGTTTCTCTATCCTCAGTTGTTTTCTTTTTCCCACCCGCCCACCCTTTTTCTTCTCGGATCCAGAGTCCGTAATCGAGTATCCATCCTACTCGTGTAAAGCCTTTGCCTTCTTTCAACCGGTGTTTTTTCTCTTCAAGATATTTGTCGGTTCCCTGTTCCAAGTTTCCTTTGTTTTCCCGCCCTCCCACCCTCTTCTTCCCGGAGCCTGAGTCTGTTTCGAGCATCAATGCCATTCGTGTGGAGCCTCTTCAGTCTTTCGTCAATTGTTTCAACCGGTGAATTCTCGTTTTGTTTGACATTCTTCATCTCTTTTCCGGTGCACTCAATTCAAGTTTTTCGGGTTGATCACCTTCTTTTCCTTGGATCAAGTGTTCTCCTTGCTTGTTTTCCTCTTGCCATTCAATCATTCCGGAGTAGGGAAGACATCTCAGGAGATTTGTTGGTGTTCCAATTAATTCGAGGTTGTCACCTCATTCAAATATTTCAATTGTTCCGGTGCATCATCTATCTGTTCAACATCCCTTTCCAACGGTGTTTCTCTTCAGTGGGCCCTAACCCACAGGTCTTTTCCCAGGATCTTACCTGACTCTTCTAATTCTCCCGGAGTTATTCTCAAATTCTTTTCAAGTGTGACGTAAGAATGGTTTCCATTAATCACATGCCTTCTCCAAGATCTCGTTCAAATTCTTTTCATTGTTGGCTCAACCCCTCTGCTTTTCATTCTACCGGAGTATCTCAGTAATTTTGGTGGTATTTCCCGTCGTCATTTGAAGACCAAAGAAGAGTTCTTCCTCTAAATCTTGTTTGTTCTCTCGAAGATTCGTGGTTCTAGCTTCGTGTTACCCTCCCTAATTATTCCGTTTGTTGGAAATTCCTTTTTCTCAACCATCCAGAGTATTTCAGGAGTTGATTTCTGTTTCTTTTCACCGGAGGCCATCATTCCAGAAGAATTCTTTGTCCCCACATTTCGGCTATCGTTCTCTATTTATCTCGGTGCTTCATTCAAGTGTTCTTTAATCAGATCATGATCTCTTTGTTCTTTTGCATCTAAATCCCCTCAAGAATATTTGTTCTTCTAATTCTTCCCGGTGATTCATTCTCTTTCATCAATCATTTTCGAATTCTTACGGTGGTTCGTTCAAGATTCTTTTTCCTTGATTATCAAATTAATTCATTCGTTCTTTTCAATCCTACTGGTGGTTCATGAAGACCTTCTCAAGTTCGCGATATGTCACTTCTCAATCCTTTTCAAGAAGAATAAGTAGTATGCAAAATCCATTGCTTGTCATCAATTTAATTTGATGAAGGATAAGCATACAATAAATCTTATTCTTATTTCATCCAAGTGATTAATCCCTTCCTATGGAGTTTGTGCTTGATGAATAAATTCTAGTTCCAAGTGTTTTCATCTTTTCTTTTCTGGAGTTCAAATTCCCTAGGCCATTTCGTCGGAACCTCCATCTAAATCACCGCAAGGCTTTAATCTTATTCTTTCTTCCTTCATTCTATCTCATCATCCTTTTGTCACCGCAGTCTTTCACGGTGGTTCTTCATGATTTAATTCATTACTCAAGTGTTCATCAAGATTCTTGTAGGCGAAGCTCAAGTATTCTTCTTCTTCCTTCGCGAGGTGCATTTAATTCTCCGTAACTTTTGAAGTGGAGTTTTGCATTTCTTCGTTCTTCTCAGCTATTCAATCTTTTCCGCTTGTGGTCGGAGATCACCTCATAATTTTGAGATGTCATCTATAAGTCCACAACAAGCAATTCTTTTATTGTTGAATTTCCAACAACTACATTCAATCTTTCCTTTCAAGGATGCTTTCAAATGCATTCGTGGTAGAAGTTATCATCTCCTTCCTAGTTCTTCTCATTCCATTTTTTCTAGTCTTCCGGAGGTTTTGTGTTGTTCCTCAAGTCAAGTATCGTTCCGTCTTCTCAAGTTCATGTTCTATTCCTTCCATTTTCAATTGGAGTGCTGTCCAAATTCTTCCATTCTTATTCCTTTTCTATCTTGTTCTAACCGGAGTGCTTTCAGAGTCTATCTTGTTCCCATGAGCATTTGATTCTCGTCATTCTCGTCGTTCCTCTCTTCTTCTCGAGTGCTCTCAATTCTTTGCTTCTTCTCTTGAGTTGTCGTTTCACTCTTCCCCTTTCCCTTCCGTCTCGGTCCTAAGATCTCGGGACGAGATCTCTTGTTAGTGGAGGAGTGTTGTAACGCCCCGGATTCGATGCGCTAGGTGTCTGCTAGTTATTCGCCGTCGTTGCCATGCCATTTGCTTGTGTGTTGCATATTGCCATGTCATCATGTGCATTTCATTTTGCATACATGTTCGTTTCTTGCATCCGAGCATTTTCCCCGTTGTCCGTTTTGCAATCCGGCACTCCTATGTTCCCCGGCGCCCCTTTTGCCTCGTTTCGTGAGTGGCCGAAAAATGTTCTTGGAATGGGTCGAAACTTGGCATGCGGTCTTATTATAGTGTAGACAGAGCGCCTGTCAAGTTTCGTCGCATTCGGAGCTCGTTTGATAGCCCAACCATTAAACATATAGCGGCACCGCTACCGGTACCTTTGTCGGATGTTTCGGTCTTCGAAACTGCCGCCGGGCCTCTCTCTCTCTTCTATCCCGCAACCCTTGGCCTTTTCTAGCACAGCCCACCGCAGCCCACCTAGTTCCCCCTCTGTCCTAAGCCGCTCGATCGCGATCCGAGGGACCGAAAACCCCCCTAAACCCACCAAACCCTAGCCTTTGTCTATATATAGACACCTCACCTGCCCTTTTTGGACTAATCCTAGTCTAAAACTACCCTAACCTAGCCCCGTAGCCTCCACTAATCTCCAACGCCGCCACCCCCATCGTTTTCCGTGCCGGCCCTCTCCCTCTCTGCCACTTGGCGTCGCCTGAGCGGCCAGCGCGACCGCAGCCGCCCTCCTCCAACCCACGCGCCCCTGCCTCCACTCCCGCCGCCGCGGCCCTCCCGGCCCAGATTCAGCCCGCCTCGGGACGCACCTAGGCCCCGCAAGCCCGCTCCGCACCGCCCTGCTCCCCGAGCTCCAGATCGAGAGAGGAGCTCCCGATCCAGAGCTCCGCCACCTCGCTGGCGGCCGCCTCCGGCGACCGGGCCTGGCAGGAGCGCGCCCCTCCGCAGTCTCGCCTCGCCGCCGCCTCGCCCCCGTCGCCGCATCCTCCAGCCGTCGCCGCCGTGCCTCGCCTCCTGTCGGTGAGCGCCTCGCCGGATCCTGCGCGAGCGCCGCCCGCGAGCTCCGCCAAGCCTCTCCATCGCCGGGTCGACTCCGCCTCCTCCAGATCCGGCAGCCCCGGGCGCCTCCCCGCCATCTCCGCCCGTTCTCCCCTCGCCTCCGGCCGTCCTGATCCGGCCACCGTCGCTGTGGCGCCAGCGCTGCTCCCCTGCCTCGGGCAGGAGAGGAACGAGGAGCGTTCCTCCCCTGCGTCGCCCCGCGTGGGCCACCTCCCCTCGCCGACCCACCTCCGCCGGCGGCCCAGCCCACCTCCTCGCCGGCCTGCTGCCTCCTCTCCAAGCTGAACCGAGCCTATGGTGAGCAGCCCGTCTAAACTCCGCCCCGTGCACCGAATAGTTACATAGCGCTCATCTGTTTTTTCTAGAAAATGACTGTCCCTAGATTTCTACTTCATGTGCCCATGTTCATCGCATCATATCTCATAGGATATTGAACCGTTTCATGCATATAATATGTCAAAATGTTCACCATGAGATGCTCTTCATTTTGTTCCATTGTGCCTTTCTTGTTTGAGTTCATCTTGATGCCCGAATCATTGTTGAAAGAGTGCTATATGATGTTAACTGCTGTCTGTTATCAGAACTTGATGATTTGTCATTTTTGTTGCATTTTGTGTGTGCATTCTATGAGCATGAGCTCTACATGTGTTTTGTACTACATCATTCCATCTTTACATGGGTGCTTGTCTTGTATTTTTTAGAGTCTTGAACTGAGTGCACCAAGCTTGTTATGTAGGGTACTTGCTGTTGCTGTTTTGCTAGGCTAAATCTGTTATTTTGTGACGCTATGTAAACCTGCTGCTACAAGTCATTCTATGCATAATCTGGAGATGTCCACTAAGGATGTTTTGTTATACAGGTCATTATCTATCCATCCAATGCCCTGGTTTCATTTATAGCTTCCTGTAGATTGTTGTAATCTTGCTCCAAATTTGCTAAACAATGTTGCTGTCAGCCTGTTAACATTAAGTTCAGTTTTGCCATGAGCTTTGCTAGTGATCCATGCACCCTATGGATTCGATCTTGCCATTCTTAGCTTCATAAACATTTATTCTTACGGTTGGTCAGCTTGTCATGCCATGTATTTCTCTGTGGTGAGTGGTAAAATCTCACCAACATGCCTACGTATCGTTGTTCCTGCCATGTTTGAATCTGTCATATCTTTTGCCATGTTTACATGGGTGCCATCATATCTTCTGATCCTTTTTGGCTCATGGTCAGTAAGGGACTTTTGTTCTTTGTCTTTAGTACTAGCATGCCATGCCTTTGTTTTCCATGATAAGTTCCTGTAGCATGTTGTTTGATAGCTCTAAACATTGCAACCTGATGTTATTTCTGCCAAGTCTGTAAACTGTTATTATTTGCAATCTTGCCATGTCATTTTGAGCATGCTCTAGTGATTTCTGGAGATAGCTCAGTATTCATGTTTTGTCATGCTTTAACTGTACATCATGTCCATGCCTTTTGTTTTTATGTTGAGGAGCTGTAGCATGTTGTTTTGATGCTTCCAATATGCCTAGATGCTGTTTTGGACAGCTTGTCCTTTAAACTTGTATAGTGTGTGTGTGTTGAACCGTTGCTCCGTTTTGAGTGTGCTCTATATGAAACTTGCTTGATTTTGCATGTAGCTTCATATTATCATGTTGCATCCTTGTTTTGAGGTGTTTGCTTGATGTTTGTGTGCATTTTGCATCAATGCCATGTTTAACTTGTTTTGCTCATATCTTCTAGGTCGTAGCTCTGAATTAAATCAACTTTATATGTAACTTGACTAGAATTTTGTGTAGATCATCATGGTGCATTTTAACTTGCTGTTTAACAACTTGAACATAAGGTTTATTCAGATCTGTACCAATTTCGAAATATGCATATCAGGACTTACCGGAATTGTTATATGTTGTTTTCGGCCTCATTTAAACTTGCTTTGTTGTGTTGCCCTTGTATGCATCATCTCTTGCCATGAGTAGCTTCATGTAGCCTTGTCATGCATCATACTTGGTTGAGCATCATGTCTTGTCTATGTGTGGTGTGTTTACCATGTTGTGTGCTTCTTCTCGATAGTTCCCGTTTCGTTGCGATCGTGAGGATTCGTTCGTCTATGCTTGGTTCGTCTTCGTGGCTTCATCTTCTTCATGGAATCGATCTTCTTCCTAGCGGGATTTCAGGCAAGATGACCGCTACCCTGGATCTCACTACTATCATTGCTATGCTAGTTGCTTCGTTTTATCGCTATGCTGCGCTACCTATCATTTACTCTTCAAGCCTCCCAAATTGCCATGACAGCCTCTAACCTTTTCACCCTTCCTAGCAAACCGTTGCTTGGCTATGTTACCGCTTTTGCTCAGCCCCTCTTATAGCGTTGTTAGTTGCAGGTGAAGTTGAATATTGCTCCATGGTAGACAGGATTATGTTGGGATATCACAATATCTCTTATTTAATTAATGCATATATGCCTTATGCCTGGTGTTTTGTTCCACTCTTGCCGCCCTAGTTTCCGTCATACCGGTGTTATGTGATGGATAAGTCTGTGTACTAGGGTCATTGTGGGGCTGCAACACATGGTCCTTGTGGCATTTAGGAGGATAAAATCTTGGACCATCAAGGACTGGCTGTTAGGATAGAGTTATGTTTGACCATCAAGGACTGTCAGTTAGCATCTTAGACTAGCATATTAGGCTAGCATCTTAGACTGGCATCTTAGCAGCATCTTAGCATATGCCTTGGCTGGCTAGCAGCCTATAAATATGTATCCCCAACCCCTTAGGTTGGCATGGCATTGTGTGAGAAATAAACCAACGAAAATTGTCCCAACTCTCCTAGTGTCATCCACAACCATCAATGCTCAGGCTGAAAGGTCTAACAAGTGGTATCAGAGCCTCGTTAACATGTACCCTAAGCATTTCCTGTGAGCAGCCCAAGTCGGTAGCAGCAGCTGCTCCATCTGCCTCTGGTTACCTTCCTCCCTCCGACTGTCGAGCAGCAGTTCATCTTCATTAGCCTCCTCTTCACGCAATAGGCCCCCTGCAGCGAGCCATGTCTGCAGGTCGCTCTCAGCACACGGCTACCTCGAGCATGCGGCGCCGGCAGGAGGCCGAGCGCACCGTGGCAGAGGAGCATGAGCGAGCGGCTGTAGCAGCAGCAGCGGCGGCGGCAAGGGTGTCGAGGCTGGCTGCAGCGGAGGTAGAAGCAGCCAGGGCGGAGGTAGAAGCAGCCAGGGCGGAGGTAGAAGCAGCAGCAGCAGTAGAAGCAGCCCGTGAGGCTACGGTGGATGCCAAGGCACTCCGCGGCAGCCCCGACAGCTCCAGCAGCTCCGCGCCTGCGGACGACGGCGCCGACGCAGATCGCGCCAAAGTGGCACCGGAGCGGACGGCTCAGTGGGCAGCCGAGCACGCCCGCGCTCCAGGTGGAGGCGCGCACCGCGACGGCGGCTACAACGACCAGGACTGTGGCCTCTACGAGGTCCGGACTGTGGTCAGGGATGTTGGTCCCAGTGTTGGGTGGCCTACCCTCACTAAAACCAACTACGTCGAGTGGGCCGGGATCATGAAGGTCAGGCTCCAGGTGCGGCGCATGTGGGAGGCAGTCCAGGACAACAACGTTGACCACCTAGAGGATCGACGGGCGCTGGACGCCCTCATCGCCGCAGTCCCACCCGAGATGCAGTTCTCGCTTTCCAAAAAGCGGACTGCCAAGGAGGCTTGGGACGCCATCGCCGTAGCATGCATCGGCAGCGACCGTGCTCGCAAGTCCACCCTGCAGGCACTTCGTAAGGAGTGGGAGAACCTGGGCTTCAAGCCAGGTGAGAACATTGATGACTTTGCTCTCCGTCTCAACACTCTGCTGCAGAAGATGGTGAAGTTTGGTGATGCCACCTACACCGAGGAGAGAGCTGTCGAGAAGCTCTTTCTGTGCATTCCCGAGAAGTACAAGCAGATGGCTCGCTCGATCGAGTCATTGCTGGACCTCTCCACGATGACGATCGAGGAGGCGATAGTCCGTCTCAAGGTCGTCGACACCGACGAGCCACAGCCCCCCTCGGGGCCCATCACCACTGGAGGGAAGCTGCTCCTAACTCAGGAGCAGTGGGATCCCAGCCTTGGTGACAGGAAGAAGGGGGAGACTTCCTCCTCGACGGGCGGCCGCAAGCGTGGCAAGTAGCATAAGGCGCGAAGAGGCCCCCCGGGCAGGGCACAAGGACGTGCCGAAGGTGACGCCCGCGGAGGCTCCAAGGACGGCGCCGCTGGTAAGCCCAAGCCGGCACAAGACAACAGTTGCCACAACTGTGGCCAGTTTGGCCATTGGGCCAATGAGTGTCGGCAACCATGACAAGGCCAGGCTCACGTCGCACAGGCGAAGGAGGAGGAGACGGCTTTGTTCATGGCACATGCAAGCATTGAGCTACCCTCGGCGACTCCAGTCGCAAAGGCTTTCATCCACCTCGATGAGCCAAAAGCACACGCTCTTCTCGGCGATGGCTCCGGGAAGGACAAGACTACGGGGTGGTGCCTCGACACTGGCGCCACACACCACATGACCGGTCGAAGGGAATTCTTCGCCGAGCTCGACTCCAATGCGCGAGGCTCCGTCAAGTTCGGGGATGCCTCCGCTGTGGAGATAAAGGGCGTCGGCTCCGTCATCTTCACTACCAAGACGGGAGAGCACCGGCTGCTCACCGGTGTCTACTACATCCCCGCGCTAAGGAACTCCATCATCAGCTTGGGACAGCTGGATGAGAACGGCTCACGCGTGCTGATTGAGCATGGGGTCCTACGCATCTGGGATCGCCAGCGTCGCCTTCTCGCCAAGGTGCCCAGAGGTGAAAATCAACTCTACGTCCTTGATGTGCAGGTGGCACAACCGGTCTGTCTCGCTGTCCGTCGGGACAACGAGGCGTGGAAGTGGCATGAGTGCTTTGGGCACCTTCACTTTGAGGCCCTGAAGCATCTAAGTGCCAAGGAGATGGTGCGAGACCTGCCATGCCTCGACCATGTGGAGCAGTTCTGTGAACTCTGCGTGCTGACGAAGCAGAGATGACTCCCCTTTCCCCAACAGTCGAGTTTTCGGGCCAAGGAGAAGCTGGATCTCGTGCATGGAGACCTATGCGGCCCGCTGACGCCAGCCACACCAGGAGGTCGACGCTACTTCCTGCTGCTCGTCAACGATCTCTCCCGCTACATGTGGGTGATGATCCTCGGCAGTAAGGGAGAAGCAGCGGACGCCATCAGGTGCGCGTAGGTTGGTGTGGAGGTAGAGAGCGGCCGCAAATTATGCGTGTTGGGCACTGACAACGGCAGCGAATTCACGACGGCTGAATTCACGTCGTACTACACCGATGAGGGCATCCAGCGCCACTACTCCGCGCCGTACAGCCTGCAACAAAACGGCATCGTCGAGCGGTGCAACCAGACGGTTGTGGGGATGGCACGGTCTCTCCTCAAGCAGAGAGGGATGCCGGCTGTCTTCTGGGGAGAGGCGGTGCTAACGACCGTCTACATCCTCAACCGCTCTCCTACTGAGGCACTCGACGGCAGAACTCCGTACAAGGCCTGGCATGGGCGAAAGCCGGCGGTCTCTCATTTGCAGGTCTTTGGCTGCCTTGGGTTCGCCAAGGAGCTCGGCCACATCGGCAAGCTCGACGACAGGAGCACTCCGGGAGTCTTCATCGGCTACGCGGAGGGCTCAAAGGCCTACCGCATCCTCGACCCAAAGACACAACGTGTGCGCACAGCGCGAGACGTCGTGTTCAACGAAGGGCGAGGGTGGCAATGGGACAAGGCGGTGGACGACGGCTCGACGCCGATGTATGATGACTTCATTGTTGAGTACGCCCACTTCAAGGAAGCTGGGGGAGCAGGCAGCCCCTCTTCGCCGGGCATGTCTACCCCGGCCCCCAAAACTATATCGACTCCGGCGTCTGCTACGCCGAAGACACCACAACCGGCGACGCCGCATACTCTAGTTCCGGTGGTCACCACTCCGGGCTCGTCTTCATCAGCACCAGCTCACGCAGAGCACAACCCGATGAAGTTTTCTTCCCCGCTCACTCACGACGAGGAGCGTATCGATGCGTGGCATGACGGCGAACCGCTGCGGTACCGTATGATGGATAATCTGCTCGGCAACCAGCCGGTGCCGGGACGGGTGTCATGTGACCTGGAGGTGCAGCTACAGCTCATGTGTGAAGACGGCGAACCACGGTCCTTTGCAGAGGCAGAGAGAGACGCGGCATGGCACGCCATGATGCAATTGGAGATGGATGCGATCGAGCAAAACCGCACCTGGGAGCTCGCTGATCTCCCTCGTGATCACCGCGCAATCACCCTTAAGTGGGTGTTAAAGCTGAAGAGGGATGGAGCCGGCGCCATCATCAAGCACAAGGCTCGCTTGGTGGCCCGAGGCTTCTTGCAGCAGGAAGGAGTCGACTTCGACGACGCTTTCGCTCTTGTGGCACGGATTGAGTCCGTGCGACTTCTCCTTGCGCTGGCTGCCCAGGAGGGCTGGCGTGTCCATCACATGGACGTCAATTCGGCATTCCTCAATGGTGACTTAAAGGAGGAAGTCTACGTGCATCAGCCACCTGGTTTTGCGATTCCCGGCCAGGAGGGCAAGGTACTCCGCCTGCGCAAGGCCCTCTATGGCCTAGGGCAGGCACCTAGGGCGTGGAACGCCAAGCTGGACTCCACGCTAAAGAAGATGGGCTTCGAGCAAAGCCCGCATGAGGCTGCCGTCTACCGACGGGGCAGTGGAGGAAATGCCCTGCTGGTGGGCGTCTACATTGACAACCTGGTGATCACCGGCACCAAAGATGCAGAGGTGGCGGCGTTCAAGGAAGACATGAAGGCCACATTCCAGATGAGTGACCTGGGGCTCCTCTCCTTCTATCTAGGGATTGAGGTGCACCAGGACCACTCCGGGATCGCACTTCGATAGTCCGCCTATGCCAAGCGCATCGTTGAGCTAGCTGGGCTCACCGACTGCCATCCAGCTCTCACTCCGATGGAGGAGAGGCTGAAACTGAGCTGCGACAACATGACGGAGGAAGTGGATGCTACGCAGTACCGACGCCTTGTGGGGAGCTTTCGCTACCTCACTCACACACTGCCGGACTTGGCATTCTCCGTCGGCTATGTCAGTCGGTTCATGGAGCGACCAACATCGGAACACTAGCAGGCAGTGAAGAGGATCGTCCTCTACATAGCAGGGACCCTCGACCATGGCCTCCACTACCCTAGGTGTCCTGGGGCGGCACACTTCATCGGGTACAACGACAGTGACCACGCCGACGACATTGACACCAGCAAGAGCACAAGCGGGATCCTCCTCTTCCTCGGCAAGTGTCTCGTGAGCTGGCAATCAGTCAAGCAGCAGGTGGTGCCCCTGTCTAGCTGTGAGGCTGAGTACATAGCGGCCTCCACTGCCTGCACTCAGGCGCTCTGGCTTGCTCGACTGCTTGGTGATCTTCTCGTTCAAGACACCAGAATGGTGCAGCTCCTGGTGGACAGCAAGTCCGGCCTGGCCTTGGCAAAGAACCCCATGTTCCACGAACGGAGCAAGCACATCCGACTGAGGTATCACTTCATCCGCAGCTGTGTGGAAGAAGGGAGCATCGAGGCGAGCTACATCAACACCAAGGATCAGCTCGCAGACCTGCTCACCAAGCCCCTTGGGAGGGTCAAGTTCCTCGAACTTTGCTCCAGGATTGGGATGATTCAACTCTCCCACAAGACAACGTACAAGACTTAGGGGGAGAATGATGGATAAGTCTATGTACTAGGGTCATTGCGGGGCTGCAGCACATGGTCCTTGTGGCAGTTAGGAGGATAAAATCTTGGACCATCAAGGACTGGCTGTTAGGATAGAGTTCTGTTCTTGACCATCAAGGACTGTGAGTTAGCATCTTAGACTAGCATCTTAGACTGGCATCTTAGCAGCATCTTAGCATATGCCTTGGCTGGCTAGCAGCCTATAAATATGTATCCCCAACCCCTCAGGTTGGCATGGCATTGTGTGAGAAATAAACCAACAAAAATTGTCCCAACTCTCCTAGTGTCATCCACAACTATCAATGCTCAGGCTGAAAGGTCTAACATTATGCTCCCAGATTTTGCGTTCCTTACGCGGTTGGGTGTTTTATGGGACCCCCTTGACAGTTCGCTTTGAATAAAACTCCTCCAGCAAGGCCAACCTTGGTTTTACCATTTGCCTCACCTAGCCCTTTTTCCCTTGGGTTTCCGGAGCCCGAGGGTCATCTTTATTTACTCCCCCCGGGCCAGTGCTCCTCCGAGTGTTGGTCCAAACTAGAGCACCGTGCAGGACCATTCCTTGGCAACTTGGATTACGTCAGTACCTGTACGCTTCGCTTATCCGGTGTGCCCTGAGAACGAGATATGTGCAACTCCTATCGGGATTTGTCGGCACATCGGGCGGCTTTGCTGGTCTTGTTTTACCATTGTCGAAATGTCTTGTAAACCGTTATTCCGAGACTGATCGTGTCTTCCTGGGAGAAGGTATATCCTTCGTTGATCGCGAGAGCTTATCATGGGCTAAGTTAGGACACCCCTGCAGGGTATAAACTTTCGAAAGCCGTGCCCGTGGTTATGCAGCAAATGGGAATTTGTTAATGTCCGGTTGTAGATAACTTGACACCAGATATGAATTAAAACGCATCAACCGTGTGTGTAGCCGTGATGGTCTCTTTTCGGCGGAGTCCGGGAAGTGAACACGGTTTTGGGTTATGTTTGACGTAAGTAGGAGTTCAGGATCACTTCTTGATTATTGCTAGCTTCACGACCGTTCCAGTTGCTTCTCTTCTCGCTCTTATTTGCATATGTTAGCCACCATATCATGCTTAGTCGCTGCTCTAACCTCACCACTTAACCCCTTCCTTTCCCTTTAAGCTTTGCTAGTCTTGATACCCATGGTAATGGGATTGCTGAGTCCTCGTGGCTCACAGATTACTACAACACAAGTTGCAGGTACAGGCTTATGCGATGATCATGACGCGAGAGCGACGTTACTTGTTTTGGAGTTCTTCTTCTGCTTCTTCTTCGATCAGGGGATAGGTTCCAGGTCGGCAGCCTGGGCTAGCAGGGTGGATGTCGTTGAGTTTCTGTTTGTGTTTCATCCGTAGTCGGATGGTGCCCTTATGTAAGATGATATTGTATTCGTGTGGCATTGTATGCCTCTTGTATGTATCCCCATCTATTATGTTATGTTGATGTAATGATATCCACCTTGCAAAAGTGTTTCAATATGCGGTTGTATCCTTGGTGGGACCTTCGAGTCTCTTTATGATAGTATCGCATATTGGGCGTGACACTTATAGACCTGTGTACACTCACAAATGCATCAGTCCCTTAACCTATAAGTCTTCAATACACCAAAATCACTAAGGGGCAGTAGATGCACTTACAATCTCCCCCTTTTTGGTGATTGATGACAATATAGGTTAAGTTTTCACCGGGGATAAACATGTGAAGTGTAAATACTGATATTGAGGAATTTGATTGCAAGATATAGAAGAACTCCCCCTGAAGATGTGCATCGTGAGGAATTTGCTTTTGAAGCAATGCACACTTGAAGAGTATAATCATAGAGATCTCCCCCTATATCTGGTAATTCATGCACGCATTTGATATATAATATGAAGACTTTGAAATGCATGATGAAATATGGTGACTGATGTAATTCAGCATGCATGCATTAACATTAAAGAGGAATAAGCATGCAGAAAAACACAACAAAAGTATCAGGTCACCATAGAGTTTAAGATTACAACTCGATCCAGCAAAGTCATCAGAAGAACGAGAGTTGTAACTTAGCAAAAAAAATGCCCATATAAGATAGACCCGCTTGAAGACTAACTCAAATTTCTCCCCCTTTGTCATCGAACGACCAAAAGGGTTGAAACTAAGGACTAACGCCCCTGAAGAATATCATGCTGATGGTGGAGCGCCAGCGTTGTCAGGGTCTTGAGTCGTTGTAGGGCCTGCTGCAGTGTCGTCCAAGTCTTCATGCTCGTCCGTGGTGCGTGAAGAAGAATATGAGCAGGCCACCAAGGAAGGAACCTTGGCTTTCTTGAATCTCTTCGGTGGAGGTGCAGACCAGTCAAAGTCTTCCTTGAAGCCCATTTACTTCAGATCTTCTTCACCATATAGATGTGACAGAATAGCCCAGGTGCGATCAAACACTTCATGGAGGTAGTAGTGGTTTTTCTTCACTGCATTATGTGTAGAAGTCATGTTGTGAAGAATAGAGCCAAACTGATGCTTAACCCACTTGTGGTTTCGATCCACCTTCTGGTGAAGACTTACCAGTAGTTCATGATCAGTCAGCACACGAGGAGCAGTAGCTTGAGGACTTGTCTTGGTAGCATTGGCAGCAGTATCATGAGTGGCAGAGTCATCATTGGTGGAGTAAGGTGCAGCTTTGCTGAACTGACCATCCAATGGATGAGTGCCTTCATCGATCACGACTGGTGACTTGCCCTTCTCATCGGATGAGGAAATTGTCCGCTTGAGGACTTCAATAGGGGGCAAGTAGCTGAGGTGATTTTGAAAATCATCCTTGTAGTTGAGTGAAGACCTTGTTCTGAGGAATCTCATGATCCACGGCGCGTAAGGCTTCAGCTCAAATGGAGAAAGTGCAACATTCGCCAGAGTCCTCATGAAGGAATCATGATAATTTATGGGGATGCCATGCATGATGTTGAAAAGCATATTCTTCATCATTCTGATAATTTCTTCATCCGATGAGTCATGGCCTTTGATAGGACTCATAGTCTTCGTCAGAATGTGGTAGATGGTTCTGGGCACATAGAGTAATTCCTTCACAAGGAATTTGGTCCTTGGGGCTTGACTCGGCTTCAGCGGCTTCATGAGCACTTGCATATAGTGATCAGTGAGTTCAGGCTCATCATACAGACAACGAGCACTTTCAGGTGGAGGACTGATTGGTAAGGCACGAAGCAATTCAGGGGCTGGTGCCTTGTAATGAGTGTTTTAAGTCATCCAGTCCAACACCCACGAGTTAACATCAGAAGCATCGCCTGTGATATGCAAAGTTGCGTAGAACTGAAGAATAAGCTCTTCATTCCAATCAACTATGTCAGAGCAGAAATTGAACAAGCCTGCATCATGAATCATGCCAAGGACTTGAGAGAAGCAAGACATGGATTCCATGTCCACATGAGGAATATGCTCATGATCGAAGACTTTGTCCTTGTTGTAAAGCACTGAGGAATAGAAGTTGGCCTGGCTGACAGTCCAGAAATGCTTCCTTCTAAGACGAGCATTTTCATATGGGTTGAATTCAATGAAGAATACGTGCTCGCCGAAGAAATCACCAGCCTTGAATTTTTGCTTCTTGGAGAAAGGGTCCTTTGGCTTGGGCTGAGGAGTGTTAGTCAATTACAGCACCACCTCGGGAATCGCAATCTCGGGTTCCTCAGGCTGAGGAATTTCAGGCTCTTCTGCAGCTTCAGCCTGGGTTGTCAATTCTTCATTGATAATTTCTTCAACACTAGTGGCTGGAATTTCTTCATGAACACTTGGGGTTGCATGAGGTTCTTCAGATCCCATTTGTACTTCAGTAGCAGCAGGGGACTGAGGAATAGCTTGGAGTGGAGTGAACATTGGAGAGTTTGGATGTTTACTGTCCCAAAATTCATCATTGAGCACAGGAGTGGTAAACCCAATGTCCACATCCTCATATTCAATTTCTTCAACACCTGCCTCTTCAGCAGTAAACTGAGGCATAGGTGAGGAAATGACTGGGGTTGAAGGGATCTTATCCACTTCAATGCCTTCGTCCAACTGCTCTGTCGATGCAGCAGAAGGAGTTTCTTCATCAGATTCATCAGGAATCACATAATCTTCACCAAAAGGAACAAGATCCTTTGATGGCATTGTTGAGACTGTTACGGCATCAATTGGATTGTCAATTGAACTGATCAGAGTCTTCATCTTCTTTGGAGCTAAAGAATTTGAAGAAGTTGATGCCTTCCTTTTCTTCACAGCTGCATGTTCTGCAGCCTTGGTCTTCTTTGCATCTGATGCAGATGGAAGGCTTGGAGTTGGGGTAGGCGCAGGAGGTGCAGAGGTCTTTGGTTCATTTTCCTCAGGAACAACTGATGCAGTTGTCCTGATTTGTTCACTTTCCTCGGGCGCATCACTAGTGGATGCCCTGGCAATATTTTCAGTGGCTGGAATGGAGTCATCAGCCCTGGCACTCTCATTTTCTTCAGCAGCCTGAATGCCATCAGTGGTGCTGGCAAGTTCTTTAGTAGGCTGAGCAGATGCCTCAGCCTATGTAACTTCAACGTGCACAGGTGGAGCAGCACTTGAGGTGAATTTCTTCATCAGATTGACGAAATGCACCTTGGCGCCCTTCCAATCAGCATAGTGGCAATCAAATTCATCGCTCAGTTGTTTGATTTCCACTTGCAAGGCAAGGAGCTGATCAGGAGTGAGAGTGAGGACATTTTCCTTCAGGTAGCACTGTTTCTTGTACTGCGCTTTCTTCAAACTTCTGCCTTGTTCAAATTTCTATTTTTCTTCCTCAATGAAGGCAGTCAGAACATGACTTTGACTAGGAGTGAGGTTCATCTCCGGCAAAGGCATGTTAGGATCCTTGTGCCACAGATCAATGTAGTCGAGGATCAACTTTGGATCCAACATCAGCGGCACATTGCTGCCTTTGGCTCTAGCGGCCCTGGCTTGCCTGTTTCTGATGATTTCGGCAAGTTCTTCATCATCCACCTCATCATCATCAGAGGGCACTTGGAAAGCGACTTGCTTCTTGTGAGGACTTGGTCGAATACCTCGTCCAGCAGTGGCCTTTTTCTTCAGCAGTGAGGGACCAGCTGAGGAAGGTCGAGCAGCTGAGGAGCTTGCAGATGCTCCTAAGGCAATAGAGAAGCCTTGAGTCCTTTGGCATGTGGCGAGATGCACAGGTGCTAAGGATTTTGTCGGAGCAGCTAAAGATTTTGACGGAGGAGCTGAGGACTTTGGAGGAGTAGTCTGAGGAATTTGCCGTGAGGGCCTTAAAGAATCTGGCCTTGATGGCATAGCAGAGGAGCTTGGCCGTGAGGGCATTGAAGGTGAAGCATTGGATTTATGTGCAGACTTCTTGTGCATTGCCTTCTTTGGCTGAGTAGCAGAGGCCTCAGCAGAGGCAGCAGCAGCAGCAGAGTCTGTGTTGAATTTCGTCACTGCTTCCTTTGCTTGCTTAGCCAGTTTGGCTTGGCGCTTTGATCATGCATCAGGATAATCCTCACCGGGCTTGAGGCTAGGGGGATCTGCCAACTGGCCTGGTGCCAATGGAGGTCTTGGGCATGGAGGGTTGAGTGCGAATTTCTTCATATACTTGGGAGCGACATATCTGTACTCCCTCCATTCTCGTGCCCATCTCCTTTCAATCTTTTGAATGCGCACCTTGCGCTGATTTCTATCTTCCTCAGGGGGTGTGCAGTACCCAGCATAGATGTCCTCAGGGATTTCAAATGCAGTATTGACCTCAGGCCTCTTTCCTCCCTTCTGTGGCCTTTTGTCACCCATTTTCTTCAGCTGAGGAATATGAACAACTGAAGTTTCTGAAGAGGTATGCAACTTTTTCTTCGAGGAACGCTACAAATGAGTTAAGTTGATGAGAACCTAGTGATTCAGCAGTGGACATTTGTACCTGTGAACAGAGTATAGTTGCGAGGAATTTGGAGAGGTCATATGCGTTCTCAGAAGGTTTTTTAAAAAGAATAGGTTTTGAGGAATTTAACCAGATGAGTCTTGAGGAATTTCACTAAGCGTTTTTGTCTTAGGTTCCAGAGTTGTATAGATTGAAAATCCACACAATTGAGGAATCTTGAAGAAAATCATTGCTTAGAGAAACGAATCAAGAGCAGATGACATGTGAGGTGTTAATGTGTGTGAAGATTTGAAGAATAAACACCTTTGAAGGTTTTTAAGAAAACTTGAGAATCAAAGCGAGCAATAAAAGTAACTTTTAATTACCTGAAGTGAAGAACACGACGAACTGGGAAGTGTAGATGTGAAGTTCGTCAGTTCAGATCTTCCACGCCCTAACTCGGCGGAGGAAGACGACTATGGGATGGTGGAGTGAAGAAATCCGCAACTGGTGCAAGTACAACGGTGGCGAGGTCGAGGCAGTGAAGCTCTTCCTCACCGGCGATGATGAAGTAGCGGCAACGCTAGGGTTCTGGGGAAGCTTGAGCGGAAGAGAGCACGAGCGAGGTGAAAGCGAAGTGAGGAAGAGACAGGGGTATTTATAGAGAGAGTGAAAAACTGTTCAACCGAGGAAATCGGACGAACATGCCCCTGGCCCCTTCTCATTCGCTTGACATGTGTCACACACGTACTGAGAGGTGGGGATCATGTAGGATCGTGGGTGAATAGATAAGTATTTGTCGTGAGAAGCGGAACAGTTTGAGCGGCAAAGACGAAAATTCAGATAAGATAAGTTTTAAAAGTTCCGTCCGCCATTTCTTCAGTTGTCAAGGACACTGTGAAGATTTTGAATGAGTTTCTAATAGAACGCATATGAGGAATTTGTGAATAGACTGTGTTGAGTTTAGCATAGAGGGGGAAGGGTCCGATCACATTCACTTAGCAGAAGAAATCAACTTGAAGAAATAACAATGAGTGAATGTTGTAGAGGACATAAAACTCATATATATATATATATATATATATATATATATATATATATATATCCAAATGAAGAACAACACCGGAAAGAGTGAAGACAATGCAAAGTTGAAGAATTTGAAAAACTGAGGAATTTCAAAAATGAAGAAAAACTCAAATTGAAGATTTTCAACTTTGGGTGGTGGCATAACCCACCGTATAAGAAAGCTAATTTCAGACACCGCGTACAATTGTCGTAGGGCTCTGAGAATCAATTTCTTCATTAGTTTCTTCACACTTAGAGGGTTAGTCTTCATTGATTGAAGAAAAACGTTACTTCGTGTGTTGCACATCTAAGTCATCAAGTCAGCATAAGTGTTAGGAGGTGTGTCCAGAGAACATTCAAAGATTCTAGGATATTTAGCTCACACCGCAACTTGCTAAATCTCTTCTCATCCAAGGGCTTAGTGAAGATATCGGCCAGCTGATCTTCAGTGCCGACGTGGTCGATGGAGATGTCGCCCTTCAACACATGGTCGCAAAGAAAATGATGACGAATTTGGATGTGCTTGATCTTCGAGTGCTGAACTGGGTTATGAGCAATCTTGATGGCACTCTCATTGTCACAGTAGAGAGGCACATTCTTCACGTTGACGCCATAGTCCTTGAGAGTTTGCTTAATCCATGGTAATTGAGCACAACACGATCCAGCAGTAATGTACTCAGCTTCTGCACTAGAGAGAGATACACAGTTCTGTTTCTTTGAGGACCAACAGACCAAAGATCGTCCGAGGAAATGGCATGTGCCTGATGTTGACTTGCGGTCCACGCGACCGCCAGCATAGTCAGAGTCTGAATATTCAATGAGATCAAATGAAGAGCCCTTGGGATACCATAATCCAAGTGTTGGTGTGTGAGCTAGATATCGAAGAATATGCTTCACAGCCTTATGGTGTGATTCCTTCGGTGTAGCTTGAAATCGGGCACACATGCAAACACTAAGCATAATATCTTGCCTAGATGCACATAGGTACAATAAAGAGCCAATCATGGAGCGGTATACCTTTTGATCGAAGTCTTGACCATTTTCATCAGTGCATAGATGGCCATTTGTGGGCATTGGAATTTTGACCCCTTTGCAGTCTTGCATGCTGAATTTCCTCAATACATCTTTGAGGTATTTCTCCTGAGATATGAATATGTCATTGTGCTGTTGACGAATTTGAAGACCTAAAAAGAATTAAATTCTCCCATCATAGACATTTGATATTCTTCACTCATCATATAGGCAAATTCATCACTATAACGTTGGTCAGTATAGCCAAAGATAATATCATCAACATAGATTTGGCACACAAACAGTTCATCATCATAAGATTTTGTGAAAAGAGTTGGGTCGAGTGAACCGGGTTTTAAGCCTTTCTTCATGAGGACTTCCTTCAAAGTGTCATACCACGCCCGAGGGGCTTGCTTGAGGCCATACAGGGCCTTGTTGAGTCTGAAGACTTTGTCGGGATTCTTTGGATCTTCAAAACTTGTGTGTTGCCTCGAGCTACAAGACGTGCCTTATTCCTCACCAGAAGGCCATTTTCATCTTGCTTGTTGCGGTAGATCCACTTTGTGCCAATAATGTTGTGCTTGCGAGGATCTGGACGTTTGACCAGTTCCCAGACGTTGTTGAGCTCGAACTGGTGTAATTCTTCTTGCATAGCTTGAATCCACTCAGGCTCCAGAAATGCTTCATCTACCTTAGTGGGCTCTGTGATAGAGACAAACACAAAGTGCCCACAAAAGTTAGATAAATGTGAAGCTTTTGAGCATGTGAGAGGACCTGGTGCTTCAATGTCATCAATGATCTTCTCGATTTGCACTTCATTTGCAATACGAGGATGAGCGGATAGTCTTCGAGGAATTTGATCTCCATTTTCTTCATGAGCATTTTCCTCGGCACCATTTTCTTCAGGTGCACCAGCCCAGTGATCATCACGATCTAGAATGAATTCTTCAGCAGATTCTTTGGTAGGAATGACAACCTCAGTAGCCTTGAACTTGATAGAGTCCTCAGGTGCTGGTTCATCTACCACAGAAGGTAGGTGCTCTCTTTGCGAGCCATTAGTTTCATCGAACCGCACATCCACAGTTTCAACAACCTTGTGAAGAACGTTGTTGAAGACTTTGTAGGTGTGCGAGTCCTTTCCATAACCAAGCATGAAACCCTCATGTGCTTTCGGTGAGAATTTGGAAGTGTGATGAGGATCTCTAATCCAACATTTAGCACCGAAGACTTTGAAGTAACTCACATTGGGCTTTTTGTCAGTGAGGAGTTCATACGCAGTTTTCTTGAAGAATTTGTGAAGATATACCATGTTGATGACATGGCACGCAGTATCAATTGCCTCAATCCAGAAGCGGCGAGGCGTCTTGTATTCATCAAGCATAGTGCAAGCCATTTCAGCGAGGGTTCTGTTCTTGTGCTCCACGACACCATTCTGCTGAGGAGTGTAAGGAGCAGATAACTCATGAGTAATACCAAGTTCATCAAGATAGCCATCTAGACCGGAATTCTTGAACTCGGTCCCATTGTCAGTTCTGATGTGCTTGATCTTCACACCAAAGTTGGTTGAAGCCCTGGAGGAAAATCGTTTGAAGACTTCCCGCACTTCATGTTTATAAGTGATAATGTGCACCCATGTGTAACGGGAATAATCATCAACAATAACAAAGCCATATTGAGATGCATCATTCAGAATTGCGGAGTAAGACCAAAAAGATCCATGTGAAGCAATTCAAATGGTCGAGTGGTGGTCATGACAGTCTTCGCTGGATGCTTGGCCTTTGTCATCTTGCCATCTTCACAGGCTCCGCATAAGTGATCCTTGAGGAATTTGACATTCTCAATGCCAATGACACGCTTCATCTTTGCGAGTGTGTGCAGATTCCTCATGCCAGCATGACCTAGTCGTCGATGCCATAGCCAGCCTTCTGAAGCTTTTGTAAGTAAGCATACGGCCGGTTGTGGTCCTGTAGAGAAATCAACAATGTACAAGTCTCCTCTCCTAAAGCCTTCGATGACTTTGGAATTTGTCAGCTTCCATGATCACAACACAATGATACTTGACAAAGACAACAACCATATCGAGATCACAAAGCATTGAGACAGACATGAGGTTGTATCCTAAGGACTCAACAAGCATGACTTTGTCCATGTGACGATCCTTTGAGATCGCAACCTTACCTAGACCCAATACTTGACTTTTGCCTTTGTCAGCGAAGATGATATGCTTCAGATGTGACGGTGATAAAGGAGCATCCATCAATAGATTTTTGTCACCCACCATGTGATTTGTACATCCACTATCGAGGACCCACTCATTTGCTTTGGGTTGATCATCCTGCAGATGAATTAGTGGAGCTTACAAAGTCATATACTTCATTAGTGAAGAATATGACATCAGTATCATTAGGTGAATTTCATCAAGCAATTAGAACAGATAATCATTAGGAGGACGTGAGAAATGAAGGTTCATTTCATCATGATTAGCCTGCGTCCTATCAGGCACTGTTCAGGTCTCCAGCAAGTTCTTCAGTCGTTTTGAGCACGACTGGAGACCTGACCCTGCAAAAGAGATTAGTTCTTTTTCTTCACCACCCACATCTGGAGGGGTGGCAAAGAATTCATCACTCTGCGAGCACCATATGAGAAAGGTGGCATGGATGCCAGTCCACTACATTTCACATAAGAGGGGTTAGGGTAAGCATATGAATAAGCAAAGAAATTCTTCAAGGACTTATGAACATAATGATTTGAAGAATAATGCACATATTCATAGCCCTTAGCTCTACCCTGCGAAACAGAAGGGTTAGCACGATGATGATCATATGAGGACTTTGATCCATTTGAGGAATTTGATCCACGTGAGGAATTTGGTCCACTTGAGGACTTGGATCCATATGAAGAATTTGGTTCATATGAAGAAGTTGATCTGGGGTTCCTATTCTTCACAGGTGGTGTCACGAGGACATTCACCTGAAGACTCTCAAGGCAACTTTTGGGAACCCATATTTTCTTCATAGGGGAACCGTTCCTGCAGTTAGTCCCAACATATCTAGCAAATACTTCACCATTCTGATTTTTGAATAGTTTATAGTTAGAGTCAAATGACTCATCAGAAGAATGAGGAGATTCACATATAAAGCCAGATAAGTTGGATGGATCAACTGGAGGTCCCTTTGCAACAACGCATGAGGTTTTGGGGTACTGCTCGGGCTTCCAATATGTTCCATCAGCATTGAGTTTCCTCTCAAAGGCAATACCCTCTTTCCTAGGGTTCCTGTTGAGGATCTGCTTTTTGAGCACATCACAAAGAGTCTAATGCCCTTTGAGGCTTTTGTACATGCATGTCATGTACAATTCCTTCAGCCCTGCATCATCAATGATACTTGCATTGTCCTTAGATGAGGAATTAGTGATAGCAGAGACATATGAAGAATTTGTAGCATTAGAAACATTTGAACATTCAGGTGAAGAATTAGCAGTTTCACGTTCAATGCACTTTAGACATGGAGGAACAAATTCTTCCTGGGTAGCGCTGATTTGTTGAGCAAGTAATGAATCGCGCTCCTTCTGAAGATCTTCATAATCCACTCTTAGCTTTTCAAGATCTTGCTTTCTTTGAAGAAATTCATAAGAAAGCTTCTCGTGATCAGATAAGAGAGTGTTATGATGACCTTGAAGATTGTGAAACCTGCACTGAAGTCTCTGAAGATTTTCAATAAAGGTTATAGTGCGATCCATTTATTCACCCAACATATCATCACTTTTGTCTAGCATGTTTTGAAGCTTTTCAATAGCCTTTTGTTGTTTCATAGAAATCTTAGCAAGTTTAGAGTAGCTAGGCTTAAGATTTTCATCAGATTCATCCTCACTAGATTCAGAGGAGGGGTATTTAGTTACCTTGGCACCCTTTGCCATGAAGCAATAGGTGGGAGCATAGTCATCATTGCCTTCATCAGCATTGTTGGTGTTGCCATTTTCTTCATAGTTGAAGATAGACTTGATGATGAACGCGGTAGCAAGAGCCAGGCTTGCCACACCAGACTCGGACTCCTCGGATGCCTCCTCTTCCTCATGTTCCTCAGATTCAGCCTCATAATCCATTTCCTTGCCAATGAATGCCCGAGATTTCTTGGAGGTGCTCTTCTTGTGAGATGAAGACTTTGAGGATTTTGACGATGAAGACTTTGAAGATTTCTTCTTCTTCTTGGCATCATCAGAACTGTAATCCTTGTATTTATTCTTCTTCAATTCCTTGTCCCACTAAGGACAATCTTGAATGTAGTGACCAGGTTTCTTGCATTTGTGACATAGCCTCTTCTTATAGTCACTAGATGAGGAATCGTTGCTCCTTGAGGATTTTCCAAAGCGGCCACATCTTGAGAACTTCTGAAATTTCTTCATGAGCAGTGCTAGCTCCTGGCTCAGTTCTTCAGGATCACCAAGGCTGCTAGTAGAGTCCTCTTCTTTAGACTCAGAGACTGCCTTGGCCTTCAGAGCACGTGGTTTGCCATAGCTCAAACCATAGATCTCTCTCTTCTCAGCAAGCTGGAACTCATGAGTGTTTAGCCTTTCGAGGATATCAGCAGGATCAAGTGACTTGTAATCAGCACGCTCTTGGATCATTAGTGCCAGAGTATCAAATGAAGAATCGAGCGATCTCAGCAATTTCTTCACCACCTCATGTTCGGTGATGTCAGTGGCGCCAAGCGCTTGAAGCTCATTTGAGATGTCAGTGAGGCGATCGAAAGTTTTCTGAACATTTTCATTGTTGAGTCTTTTGAAGCGGTTGAAGAGATTGCGAAGAACGTCAGCACGAGAGTCACGTTGAGTTGAGACTCCTTCATTCACTTTGGACAGCCTATCCCAGATAAGCTTAGCAATTTCCAAAGCACTCACTCTTCCATACTGTCCTTTGCTCAGATGGCCACATATGATATTCTTCGCTCGAGAATCGAGTTGCTTGAATCTCTTCACATCAGTAGCGTTCAGAGAAGGTGTGACTGAGGGAACACCATTTTCCACAACATACCAGAGATCATTGTCAATTGCCTCAAGATGCATTCGCATCTTGTTCTTCCAGTAGGGGTAGTCCGTTCCATCGAAGGTAGGACACCCAGCAGAGACCTTGATCATACCTGCGGCCGACATAACTAAAACTCCAGGCGGTTAAACCAAAATCACACAGAACAAGGGAGTACCTTGCTCTGATACCAATTGAAAGTGTGTTATATCGACAAGAGGGGGTGAATAGGCGATTTTTATGAATTCTTCACTAAGGAATTTGCTGGTGAGGAAATTCCTAAATGAAGAACTACTTGCAGCGGAATAAGTACTCAGAAAGGAACATAACAGAACACAAGCATAGTCATCATGATGAAATGAAGACAAGCACAGAGTACAGAAAGTGTAAACACAAGATAACACAAGGAAGAAGACGGACAGACTGAAGAAATAGAATTGAGGAAATTGAGAAAGTCTTCAGTCAATGTCTTCAAACAGATATGAACAGGCACACAACAACATACATGAGGAAATGAAAGAGTTGAGGAGATAGAACCAGTTAGCTCGGTGAAGACAATGATTTGGTAGACCAGTTCCAACTGCTGTCTCACTTGTACATCTGGTTGGAGCGGCTGAGTATTTAAACTCGAGGACACACAGTCCTGGACACACAGTCCTCATCGTATTCTCCTTGAGCTAAGGTCACACAGACCTCGCCCAATCACTCGTGGTAAGTCTTCAGGTGACTTCCGAACCTTCACAAACTCAGTCACTCGGCAATCCACAATTCCTCTTGGATGCTCTAGACCTTGATGCCTAACCGTCTGGAAGAAGCACAGTCTTCAAAGGAAACAAGCATCGGATCCACGCAGGATCAATCTCTTCAGTGATGCTCAATCACTTTGGAGTTTGTAGGTTTGGGGTTTGGGTTTTCCTCACTTGATGATTTTCACTCAAAGTCCTCGGAGGATGGGTTGCTCTCAAATGACAAGTGTCAGTTTCTCTCGGAGCAGCCAACCAGCTAGTGGTTGAAGGGGGCGGCTATTTATAGCCTAGGGAGCAGCCCGACATGATAAGACATAAATGCCCTTGTCTGATATGACCGTTAGGTGGGTAGATATTTTGGAACCGCTGGCGCATAGCACAACAACGGTCAGATTTTTGACTCTCAAATTCCTCAGGGTTATCATGTTCCTCACTGTGTAGGCAATTCACACTGGTGAATTTCTAACTCCTCAGTCAGAACAAATTCTTCAGAGACCAGAAGAACTTCGTGTGTCACTGAAGAATATGACTGAACTATATGAGATTTCCAATGGCTTCACTTGAAGGGATTGGTAGGTGTAGGATTTTGAGTTGAGCATCACATGGAAATTTTTCCTTAGTATTTCCTCGACCCCCTTTAACAGTACGGTGTTTCCTATGACTCAAGAAATGGAAAATGAAACTACGAAAACAAAAGTCTTCACGCTTCATGTTCCTTGAATGATTGCCTAGTCTTCAAGGTCACACCAATTTCTTCACTTTCAAAGTCTTCAGAAAGTCTTCAGAAATCCAAAGTCTTCAGTTGAAGAACTTCATTTTTAGGGGTCGACTTTCTCTTTAAATATCAAACTCCTCATAGACTTATAGACCTGTGCACACTCACAACTGCATGAGTCCCTTAATCTATAAGTCTTCAATACACCAAAATCACTAAGGGGCACTACATGCACTTACAACATGACTTTGTTATTAGAGTGGCTACTAGAACTGGTAGAATGACTCGGGAACCTTTGTATCCTGAAGGCCACCCTAAGCAAGTTGAGCAGGATTCTCAGAGAAATAATTTAGATGCACCTAGTCCTTCTAGAAAGTAGAAAAAGAAAGATGATAGGACTTTGCATGCTTCTAGTGAACCTGTTGTAGACACGCCAGAGAATCCCAATGATATTTCTATTTCCGATTTTGAAACACAATCTGGTGATGAACATGAACCTACAGATAATGTTAATGATGATGTTCATGTTGATGCTCAACCTAGCAATAATAATGATGTGGAGATTGAACCTGCTGTTGATCTTGATAACCCACAATCTAAGAATCAACGTTATGATAAGAGAGACTTTGTTGCTAGGAAGCACGGTAAAGAAAGAGAACCATGGGTTCAGAAACCCATGCCTTTTCCTCCTAAACCATCCAAGAAAAAGGATGACGAGGATTTTGAGCGCTCTGAAATGATTAGACCTATCTTCTTACGTATGCGCTTAACTGATATGCTTAAAGTGAATCCTTATGCTAAATACATGAAGGATATCATTACAAATAAAAGAAAGATACCGGAAGCTGAAATTTCCACCATGCTTGCTAATTATACTTTTAAGGGTGGAATACCTAAGAAACTTGGAGATCCAGGAGTACCAACTATACCATGCTCCATTAAAAGAAACTATGTTAAAACTGCTTTATGTGATCTTGGACCTGGTGTTAGTGTTATGCCTCTCTCTTTGTATCGTAGACTTGAATTGAATAAGTTGACACCTATTGAAATATCTTTGCAAATGGCTGATAAATCAACTGCTATACCAGTCGGTATTTGTGAGGATGCGCCTGTTGTGGTTGCAAATGTCACTATCTTAACGTACTTTGTTATTCTTGATAATCCCGATGACGATAGTATGTCGATTATCCTTGGTAGACCCTTTTTGAATACTGCAGGGGCTGTTATTGATTGCAACAAAGGCAATGTCACTTTTCATGTTAATGGTAATGAGCATACTATACACTCTGCGAGGAAACAACTCAAGTTCATAGCATCAATTCAATTGGGAAAATTCCAACTATCATTATTGGAGGTTTTGAATTTCCTCTTCCTACTGTCAAGAAAAAATAATATGATTTTCTTATTATTGGGGATGTGCATATCCCCGTTGAGGTAACCTAGTGTTATTCGAAATTTCTTCGGTTCCATGTTATTTGGAAAAGTTTGTTAACAAGACTTGATCAACCTTGTTAGTGGATTCCTTTTGATGATCATGAGATGGATGAAACTAGAAGGCACAACCTTCTGTACCCTCCTTTTACTTTCTGTTATTTAGAATAAATAAAGCAAAAATAGTATTATTTGTCTGTTTTCTGAATTATCCATGCAATAAAAAATATCCCAAAAATAAAAGTTCTCCAAATGCCCTGCAAATTTAGTATGATTTTTTATGGAATATTTGAGGATTTTAGGGACTGAGGACACATCAGGGGGCAAGCACCTGGCCACGAGGGTTCAGGGTGCGCCCACTCTTACTGGGCGCGCCCCTACCTCGTGGATCCATGGTGGGCCCCCTCCACTTATTCCTGCACCCACACACTCATCTTCCTCCCAAAAAAATCCCCATCCAGCTCAAGCACGAGTTCTAGCTCATTTTGTTGCGATTTTCGATCTCCTTGCTCAAAGCTCCATTCACAAAACTGCTTTGGGAGATTGTTCCTTGGTATGTGACTCCTCCAATGGTCCAATTACTTTTTGTTCTAGTGCTTTATTCATTGCAAATGTTTGCTGCCTAGGTGACCCTATTCTTGAGCTTGCATGTCAAATTTATGAGGTCTCAAGTAATTCTAATGCATGATATAGGCTCTTGGAACTTCTGGGAGTAGTTGCTATCAATCTTGCTTAGTTTGATTCACTTTTATTTTGAGTTACTAAAAATTTCAGAAATTTTTCGGAGGAAGAAATATGTCTAGGAAAATGTACCAAGGTGGTTCTTCAACAAAGAAAGGACCCAGGCGTGCTATGCGTGAGCAAGACGATGAACCACCAAGGGAAGCTGATGTGCGGCCTTGTGAATGGCCGTCAGAAGAGTTTATGGTCAATGCAGGCATTAAGGATGAATTTGACGCATATGTGCATAATGCCGATCTTGAGGACTTCATGCAAGATAAGTGTCCTCAGTACTACTATTTGACTGATTCATTCGTGAGAAGGTTTAAATTTACACCTTCGCGTAATTCTCAAAGTGTCCTATTTGATATTTATGATCAATCATATACCATGGACCTAGAAGATTTTACTACAGCTTGCAAACTCACGCAGTGGGGCAATGTTAATGAACCCCGTAAATCTGAATATAAAGACTTTCTTGCTAGTATCACTGTGGGAGAATCTAGAGATATAGCACAAGCTACCATAGGGAGCACTCATTTTCCTGCTATACATTATTTTGCTCTCATCATTGGTAGGTGCATAAATGGTAAAGATGAAGCATGTCACATGTGTGTCACTGGTCTTTGTGTCCTCAAGAGTGCTGTATTAGGTAATAAAGATTACAACTTGGGGGCAATTGTTGCACGTAGGTTGCATAATAATGGTTTATCTAGAGATTTGTTTGGAGGGATTTATGCGCCCCGTTTTGCTAATTATCTTGGTATACCTCCACGTGAGGGTAATAGGGAGTTCCTTCCCGCTTATTTAGATTATAATGCTATGGTCAACCATCATTTTCTTGTGAGGAATGAACAATTCCTCCAGTATCGACTAATCTTTGACAGACATTGCTATGTCCATGTTACTCTCCCTGCTCCTACCCTTTTTGATTATCAGGCAAAAAGAAGATATGTTGTAACCAGGGAGGAGGCAACCGAACACGAGAGGAGAGCGGAGGCAGCTCGCCACCATGCCGTAACTCAGGAGGCAATGGCTGCTGCATCTCAGTACGACCCCAGTTAAAACTTCGGATATCAGCCAGGCTATCCTTGGCAATAGACCAACTTAGGCCAAGAGCCTAAGCTTGGGGGAGTACGTATTTCTCACCGACATTACATTCATGTTCACACACTTATTCTAGTTCTCGGTGCTCATACTTTTTCATTGTATTATCCATGCTAGTTTAATTTTCTTTTTCTAGCTTTCTTCTTGTGTGTTTGATAAACCTTAAGAAAAACAAAAAGATTAGTTAGTTTAATTTCCATGAATTTAGTAATAATTAAAAAGAAAACCCAAAAATATTTCTCATTCTTCTTTTGCTCATTGGGAGCTTTCCCGTGTAAATAGTTTTATTTGTTTTCTTTGGGGGTCGAGAGGAGAAGACCATAATGAAAATGCTTAGTGGCTCTTATATGCATGATTATTGATTTAACTTAGAGCCCATATTACTTTGTCTTCTCCCTTGAATTGAATGCTTGCAGATTCCAGCTTAGTCCAATGCACGTACACTATAATTATTATACACATCGTTCGGTCATGCAAGTGAAAGGCAATAATGATTATATATGATGGACTGATTGAGATGAGAAAAGCTGGTATGAATTTGACCTCTTTTGTTTTTGTAAATATGATGAGTTCATCGTTCCTGATTCAGCCTATTATGAATAAACATGTTTGCAATGACAATTAAAGATTATAGTTGCTTATGACATGCTTAATTAGCTAGGAGCTTATAATGGTTTACCTTGCGTGCCAACTTGCTATTAAAATGGTTGTGATGTGGTATGATAGGGTGGTATCCTCCTTTGAATGATTCGAGTGACTTGACTTGGCACATGTTCACGCATGTAGTTGAAACAAAATCAACATAGCCTTCACGATATTTATGTTCATGGTGGATTATATCCTACTCATGCTTGCACTCGGTGTGGATTAATTTTAATGCATGTTCATGACTGTTGTCGCTCTCTTAGTTGGTCGCTTCCCGGTCTTTTGCTAGCCTTCACCTGTACTAGGCGGGAATACTGCTTGTGCATCCAAACTCCGTAAACCCCAAAGTTATTCCATATGAGCCCACCGTACCTTCCTATATGCTGTATTTACCTGCCGTTCCAAGTAAATTTGTATGTGCCAAACTCCAAACCTTCAAATTAAATTATGTTTTGTATGCTCGAGCAGTGCATGTATCAACTAGGGTTGTCTGTATCTTCCATGCTAGGTGGGTTATTTTCAAGAGGAGTGGACTCTGCTCCTCATTCACGAGAAAATGGCTGGTAACTGGGATGCCCAGTCCCATGATCGAAAAGATCAAATCAAATCGAAATAATTAAACAAAACTCCCGATGTTGCTAGTTGGAGGCACTCGTTGTTTCAAGCAAGCCATGGGGTGATGCTTGTTGGTGGTGGGGGAGTATAAACTTTACCATTCTGTTTGGGAACCGCCTATAATGTATGTAGCATGGAAGATATCGAGATCTCATAGTTGTTGCATTGACAGTGAAAGTATACCGCTCAAAATGTTATTTATCTCTATTTTAAAATCGAGCTCTGGCACCTCTACAAATCCCTGCTTCCCTCTGCGAAGGGCCTTCTATTTACTTTTACGTTGAGTCATCACCCTCTTATTAAAAAGCACCCGCTGGAGAGCACCTCTGTCATTTGCATGCATTACTATTAGTTTATATTGGGTATGACTTGACTCGATCTCTTTTACCATGAATTACAATGTCTAGCCAATCCTTGATCTTTAAAGGTGCTCTGCATTTATGTTTTGCCGTCTCAGAAAGGGCTAGCGAGATACCATCTTGTTATATCATATTATTATTGTTTTGAGAAAGTGTTGTCATCCGAGATTTATTATTATTGCTCGTTAGTTGATTATGCCATTGATATGAGTAAACATGAGACCTAAGTGTTATTGTGAATATGGTTAGTTCATAATCTTTGCTGAAAACTTGAATGCTGGCTTTACATATTTATAACAACAAGAGCAAACAGAGTTTCTAAAAGTTTTTCTTTATCACTTTCAGTTTGTCAACTGAATTGCTTGAGGACAAGCAAAGGTTTAAGCTTGGGGGAGTTGATACGTCTCCAACATATCTACTTTTCCAAACACATTTGCCCTTGTTTTGGACTCTAACTTGCATGATTTGAATGAAACTAACCCGGACTCATGCTGTTTTTAGCAGAACTGCCATGGTGTTATTTTTGTGCAGAAACAAAAGTTCTCAGAATGATCTGGAAATCGACGGAGATTACTTTTGGAAAATATAAAAAATACTGGCGAAAGAATCAAGGCCAGGGGGCCCACACCCTGTCCACGAGGGTGGGGGGCGCGCCCCCTCCCTCTGGGCGCGCTCCTACCTCGTGGGCCCCCTGGATGGCCACCGACCTCAACTCCAACTCTATATATTTGCTTTCACGGAGAAAAAACCAGATAGAAAGTTTGATCGTGTTTTACGATATGAAGCCACCGCCAAGCCCTAATCTCTCTCGGGAGGGCTGATCTGGAGTCCGTTCGGGGCTCCGGAGAGGGTGATTTGCCACCGTCGTCATCATCAACCATCCTCCATCACCAATTTCATGATGCTCACCACCGTGCGTGAGTAATTCCATCGTAGGCTTGCTGGACGGTGATGGGTTGGATGAGATTTACCATGTAATCAAGTTAGTTTTGTTAGGGTTTGATCCCTAGTATCCACTATGTTCTGAGATTGATGTTCCTATGACTTTGATATGCTTAATGCTTGTCACCAGGGCCCGAGTGCCCTGATTTCAGATCTGAACCTATTATGTTTTCATGAATATATGTGAGTTCTTGATCCTATCTTGCAAGTCTATAGTCACCTATTATGTGTTATGATCCGACAACCCCGAAGTGACAATAATCGGGATACTTCTCGGTGATGACCGTAGTTTGAGGAGTTCATGTATTCACTAACTGCTAATGCTTTGGTCCGGTACTCTATTAAAAGGAGGCCTTAATATCCCTTAGTTTCCACTAGGACCCCGCTGCCACGGGAGGGTAGGACAAAAGACGTCATGCAAGTTCTTTTCCATAAGCACGTATGACTATATTCGGAATACATGCCTACATTACATTGATGAATTGGAGCTAGTTCTGTGTCACCCTATGTTATAACTATTACATGAGGAATCACATCTGACATAATTATCCATCACTGATGCAATGCCTACGAGCTTTTCACATAGTGTGCTTTGCCTATTTACTTTACGTTGCTGCTGTTACAATTACTACAAAACTGCTATCATTACCTTTTGCCACTGTTACCATTACTATCATACTACTTTGCTACTAAATACTTTGCTGCAGATACTAAGTTATCCAGGTGTGGTTGAATTGACAACTAAACTGCTAATACTTGAGAATATTCTTTGGCTCCCCTTGTGTCGAATCAATAAATTTGGGTTGAATACTCTACCCTCAAAAAATGTTGCGATCCCCTATACTTGTGGGTTATCAGCGACCCCCCTCCTCTACCCCCACCCGCTCCAGAGCCGCTCGATCTCAGCTGACCCCTCCGCCATGTTCTTCGTGATCCACTGGTGTGTGCTGGTGCTGTTGGAGCTGCTGGACTGGCCCTGCGTCGTCGGAGCCACCATCTCCGACGAGCTCCGCCCGCTGTCCTTGTTGGGGAGCTCCGTTCCTACACCGTCCAGCCAGCCCTAGCCATGCTACGGGTATGGGAAGGTGCGCCTCGATCTCCTCTTCAATCCTATCCCTCTAGATCTCGTCATCGGGCACTCCTTGCCAGAGAAAGCGTCGTCGCCATGCCGCCCGCCTCTGTTTCTCTCTCCCTCCCCCTCCGACCTGACAGCTAGGGCCCACTGTCAGCTTCTCAGGCCGTGCCCAAAGCGGTCTGAGCGGTGGCGCCCTGGCATTTTACGCCTTCGATGTCACCCCCCTGGTATTTCTTTTTAATTCAAATTTGAAGAAAACTTTGACTGGCGGTAACTTTTATTCTACAAGTCCAAATGAGTTGATTCTTTTTGCATTCTGTTCTTACTGGAAAATCCTAGCAGCATACCAGAGATAAGACTTTTCCTTGCCGCCTAGAATTTCTGGTAATTTTTAGAAGTGTTCTTGATATTTTCTTTTTGTCATTTGGTTTATTTTCAGAAGGTGAAGCTTGTCTTGAAGGCATCCAGGAGGAGTGTGAACCTCCTCTGCACTAAGGCAAGCCATAACAACTTGATCATACTGTCTTTGCAATATCCATGATTTTCTACTTGAATTTATATGATATTCATTGCATATAGGATAAAAATGGTGCTTGTGTTATTTAGCTTGTCATGATCAAAATGCTTAGTTAAGAGAAATGAATGCTTGAACTAGTGAGATACAACTTGAGTAGTTGATCAAAATGCTTATCATATGGTATTATGAGCATGAGTATTATTTTTTGTTATATGAAAAATGAGTTTTATTTGATAAATACCAACTAAAGTAATGAGTAGAAATAACCAATAAGAAAGGACCAGAAATATTGCAAGTTGAGTTTGTGCAAGTAGAACTTTGAATAAGGTTGATCTGTTATTGTTAAGTGATATATGATGCATGGTACATGGTTGCATAAGCATGGCATATTGTGACTCGATCATTTCTTTTAGTTTCAAGTTAGACCTGATGATAATTGAACTTGAACTTACAGTTGGTCGGGTGATGGTGCCACTGAATCGGGCTGCAAAGTGCAACCACATTTGCCTTAGTATGGGGAGGCCGTAGTCATTCCGTTGTCATGCCTCTTGTCGGTGCCTCCAACTAGGGAAGGTTATGGGCGTGCGTTACCCTGGCCCCGTAAGCAGACATAACCTTGTGGACCTATTGTTGTTATGGTACCGTGTCCCCGTTTGGGACTGTTTATTTGCCACGATGATGGTAGTTTTGGCTTTGGTAGGCTCGGTCACCCAGGACTGATCCCAGAGGGGACTTGGTCGGAGTGGTCGTAAGAGTGTCATGGCAATGGGAGGGTTCTGTTGGAATGCCGTTGGTCCAACCGAATGGGAGTGCGAGGCCATGGGTTCCATGGTGTGGGTAAAGTGTGCTACCTCTGCAGAGTGTATTAATCTATCGATAGCCGCACCCGCGGATAAGGGCCCAGTTCGTAAGTAAGTCACACCATGGATCAACTTTCATAAATAATATTGCACACTAAGTTATTTGCATTGCACTGGTTGAGTTATGACGATGTTAGTGAGACTGACTGTTGTGGTATTACTTGTGATCCGGGAGTCATCACTGATTGGTTACGAGGTAACCTGTTGAACCAAGTGTGGTTCCGTTCGTGGTCTGTCGTGATCAGTGTTCGATTGCGAGGCAACCTGTTGGTAAGAGAGTCCGAGTGACTCGATGCACAAGTTTGGTCACTACATGAGTAGCATGTTGATACTTGCATTGAACTTGTTTAAATGTCATGATGTTGTTTGTCATTATGGTTTTGCTTGCTGTGAGCTTGCAAGTACATTCAATGTACTGACCTGGTGTGTTATGCCAGATTTCAGGAAAGTCTAACTGGATCGGAGTGCTGTTGTGTCTAGACCGAGTCCATGTCGGTATCCCTGTGCTATGGAGTCCTGCTACGTCATTATTCCGCTGTCGTGTACAGGCCGTGCTAGAGGCCCATTTGTGTTCACTAAGTAATGTACATATTGTTCAGTCGCACAGAGTGTGCCGCTTGGCCTTGCTACTTGATGTAATGTAACACTATGCTTCCGCTAGTTTCAATAAAGCGGTGATTTCTGTATCAAGATGTTGTGTGTTGCCAGAAGACATGATTTATGGGTTGGCAATGCAAGGTAAACCGGACGCTCTGAGCCGGGGTGCCACAATGCTTGGTATCAGAGCCACACTGACTGTAGGACACGCTAGACCCTGACAGGCGAAGTAAACATTAGTTAGTTTCTAATTGAGTGCCGTTAGAATTTGCATATGGATGCTACACTGCATTGCATGCATTTAACTTATTGTTATTTCTAACCTATTAATGGTTGTGAGTGTAGATGGCTCCGGTGTTGTATCCATGTCAGTTGCAGTTGATGCCCTACACTTCTCCACATCTCCTCCTTAGCATGTGGCTTCGACTGTACCCTCACGGTGATGACCCAGCATATCGGGTGTATCGGGAGCGTCTAGCCGACTCCGTGTATGAGTATCACACCGTGGTTACTCTGTGCACTAGTTCATCAGCGGGTTCTTACACTCGTACCTCTCAGGGCAGTTATGCATCCACCACCGCTCGGGCCATCCAGTATGCTGCGTTCGAGTTTCTTGTTGAGTTACACTATGCTGAGGCTCGGATGCAGAACCACCCAAATTTTCATTTCTACCCATCCCTGCACGATGATGGTCGTGTTCGCTTTCATTCCATTGATCCGGCGTCTGATAGTGACACTAACCACCTTTCTCGATATACCACTGCTAGTTATCTTCTGATTCATGAGTTGGCTCGAGAGCTGAATCGTGCTCGTTCTGCTTTAGCCACCACTAGATCCTACCCTGCTCCACCTTCTATGGGGTTTACTCCTTATATTGTGCCCAATTCTAGCTTGCTTGTTTCTCCGGTTACCCCCGCGACTAGCTCGGGCACCTCGGCGGTGAACCCACACAATGCTCCGGCTGAGTGGGCATCTCTTCTTGCTACCCCCACAACTCCCATGATCCCTTCTTGTTCCATGTCCCTAAGGGAGTGACCTCGAGGCAGCGTCGTCGTGTTAGCTTTAACCCGAAGGTTGGTTTGGGATTTGGGTCTGACTCAGGAGAGGATCCGACAACACCAGCAGAGTCCTAGAGCGTCTGAGTATCAGCAATGGTCATGTGATGTACGGATGTAGTTATATGAGCCATGATGCATGTATGCGAGTAGTCGCACCCGTCATGATGTTTAACTTTCATGTAGGAGTCTATGTATAATTATGTTGGAACTTTTTATTCGATTGTTGTGTTTTCAGTTCGTTCGCTTTTCCGGGTTTGTCGCTGGCTTTTCTTTCCATGATTGGATGTTTCTGATCTCGGTTGCTTTTATTGGGAAAATAAACAGTAGGAAGACGTGGGGAGGCAGCAGCACACAGGCTTGTGAGGATGTCCCTATTCGTCGTTCAGCAAGACAGGCAAGACACTCCCCCGAGCCATACCCGCAACTACCATCTCCACCGCCAAATCCACCCTCCACTGAACAAATTATGTGAATGTTTGAGGAAAGAAGGAATAATGATCTGATTGAGTTGTTAAAAAGTGTGCAAGCTATGGTTGGACAGAATGGCAATCCAAATGGACATCACTCTAAGATGTCAGATTTTCAAAGGACTAAGCCTCCCAGTTTCAGTCAAGTGATTGACCCTTTGGAGGCAGATGATTGGTTGTGAACCATTGAGAAGAAACTTGAGATTGCTCGCAATTATGAAGATGACAAGGTTCCATTCGAGGAGTCGCTGCTATATGGTGGGATAATGCGAAAGCTCTGTGGCCCGTGGGAGAAGAAATTATGTGGAATAATTTCCAGGACCAATTTCTCAAGTATCATATTCCAGCTGGTATCATGAAGGTCAAGCAACGCAGATTTCTTGGTCTCACTCAAGGCAGCCTGTTAGTAAGCAAATATTCGCACAAGGTCAATCATCTGGCCCATTATTCCCTTTATGATGTGGCCACGGAAGAAAGGAAGATCGACAGATTCCTTGGAGGATTAAATCAACACCTCAGGAGTGCTCTCTGCATGCTCGACTTTCCAAATTTCCAGTCTCTAGTGAACAAGGCTCTCATTGCAGAAAGAGAGTACAAGCCTATGCAAGACAACCGCCCCGCAAATAATGACCACAAGTGCAAATTTGAGACAAAGAAGGACGGACAGCCTATTCAGAAGGACCGTACCTGACAACAGACTCAGGTGGAGTATAAACCAAATTGGCAGCAGAATGTGAACAAGACCACTACTCAAGTCAAGAATGTTATGACCAACCCAGTGCACAAACAGCCTCAGTGCAACAACACCTACTTTAATTGTGGCCTGACCGGACATTATGCCAGACAGTGTCCCAAGAAGTCAAATGCTCCATTATGGCCGCAAGTCAATCACATGGGGCCATATCATACCCAGAAGCTCATCCAAGGGCAAGTTAATAATCTCTCTGTAGAAGAAGCCGTGGAAAACCCTGAAGTCGTCATTGGTATGTTTCTCGTTAATAACATACCCGCAATAATTTTATTTGACTCTAGGGCTTCCCACTCTTTTATTTCTCGGAGTTTCATTGCCCAAAACAAATTTTCTTGCTCGCTTTTGGGAAAGAATATGTTGGTTCAATCCCTGGGATCCATGATCAAAAGCCATCTGGTCTGCAAAAATTTGGAAATTGATATCAAGGGAGTCCGTTTTCCAACCACCTTGATAGTCATCGAGTCTACCAAGTTGGATGTTATTTTGGGAATGCACTGGTTGACTCAGTATCAAGAATGCATAAATTGTGCGACCCGAGAAGTCACCCTGACAAATCAGGAGGGCCAAGCCATAAAATTTATTTCCCGCAAAGGTATACCCAAAAGGGAGATGGTTTTCACTGCAATAGCTGAAGAATTGGATCTGATTCCGGTGGTCAGTGAATTTCCTGATGTATTCCCGAAGAATTACCCGGAATGCCTCCATACAAAGAGCTTGAGTTTGCAATTGATCTTGTACCCGGGACTGCACCGTTGTACAAAAAGTATTATTGGATGCCTTCCTCCGAACTCGTGGAATTGAAGAAGTTGGATGACATTCTGCAAAAAGGATATATCCGCCCAAGTTCGTCACCATGGGGATCACTGATAACCCACAAGTGTAGGGGATCGCAACAGTTATCGATAAGTAAGAGTGTCGAACCCAACGAGGAGCTAAAGGTAGAACAAATATTCCCTCAAGTTCCATCGACCACTGATACCACTCTACGCATGCTTAACATTCGCTTTACCTAGAACAAGTATGAAACTAGAAGTACTTTGTAGGTGTTGTTTGATAGGTTTGCAAGAAAATAAAGAACACGTAAATATAAACTAGGGGTTGTTTAGATAAAGAAGCAATAAAGTAAATATAACGAGTGTGGAAAAGTGGTGGTAGGAGTTGTGAAATTGTCCCTAAGCAATTGACTATGTTACTAGACCGATAATCACTATTGCAATTCTATTTGAGGGAGAGGCATAAGCTAACATACTTTCTCTACTTGGATCATATGCACTTATGATTGGAACTCTAGCAAGCATCCGCAACTACTAAAGATTCTTTAAGGTAAAACCCAACCATAGCAATAAAGTATCAAGTCCCCTTTATCCCATACGCAAACAACCTACTTACTCGGGTCTGTGCTTCTGTCACTCACGCCACCCAATCATAAGCAAATCATGAACATATTGCAAACCCTACAGCAGGGATCCCTCACGCTTGCGCGACACGTAGAGCACCATAGGACATCACCAATAATAAAACATGCAACTCAAACCAATCATAGCAATTCATCAATCACCGATAGGACAATGGAAATCTACTCAGACATTATAGGATGGCAACACATCATTGGATAATAATATGAAGCATAAAGCACCATGTTCAAGTAGAGGGTACAGCGGGATGCGGGAGAGTGTACCGCTGAATATAGATGGGGGAAGGTGATGGAAATGTTGGTGAAGATGGCAGAGGTGTTGGTGAAGATCGTGGTGATGATGATGGCCCCCGGCAGCGTTCCAGCGCCACTGGAAGCAAGGGGGAGAGGGGCCCCCTTCTTATTCTTCTTCCTTGACCTCCTCCCTAGATGAGAGAAGGGTTCCCCTCTGGTCCTTGGCTCCCATGGAGTGGGAGGGGCGAGAGCCCCTCCGAGATTGGATCTATCTCTATGTTTCTGCGTTCTCAGATTCTACCCCTTCACCGTTTCTTTAATATCCGGAGATCCGTAACTCCGATTGCGGTGAATCTTTCGGCCAGATTTTTCTCATAAAATTAGTTTTCTTATGGCAAAACAAGAGCATCAACCGCCTTACGGGTGGCCCACGAGAGTGCCAGGCGCGTCCAGGTGGTGTGGGCGTGCCCCCCTGTCTCGTGGCCACCCCGGACACTGTTTCACGTTGATTCTTCCTCCGGAAAATCCCAAATATTCCAAAATAATTCTCCGTCCATTTTTATCCCGTTTGGACTCCATTTGATATTGGTTTTCTGCGAAACATAAAACATGCAACAAACAGGAACTGGCACTGGGCACTGGATCAATATGTTAGTCCCAAAAATAGTATAAAACATTGCCAAAAGTATATGAAAGTTGAAAAATATTGGCATGGAACAATAAAAAATTATAGATACGACGGAGACGTATCAGCATCCCAAGCTTAATTCCTGCTCGTCCTCGAGTAGGTAAATGATAAAAAAGATAATGTTTGATGTGTCATGCTACCTAGCATAATCTTGATCATATGTCTAATCATGGCATGAATATTAAGACACGAGTGATTCAAAGCAATAGTCTATCATTTGACATAAAAACAATAATACTTTGAGTGTACCAACAAAGCAATCATGTCTTTTCAAAACAACAAGGCAAAAGCAAGCTTATCCCTACAAAATCATACAGTTTGGCCATGCTTCATTTTCGTCACACAAAATGCTCCCATCATGCACAACCCCAATGACGAGCCGAGCAATTGGTTCATACTTTTTAACGCGCTTCAGCTTTTTCAACCCTCACGCAATACATGAGCGCAAGCCATGGATATAGCACTATAGGTGGAATAGAATATAATGATGGAGGTTATGTGGAGAAGACAAAAGAGGAGAAAGTCTCACATCGACGCGGCTAATCAACAGGCTATGGAGATGCCCATCAATTGATGTCAATGCGAGGAGTAGGGATTGCCATGCAACGGATGCACTAGAGCTATAAGTGTATGAAAGCTCAAACTGAAAACTAAGTGGGTGTGCATCCAACTTGCTTGCTCATGAAGACCTAAGGCATTTGAGGAAGCCCATCGTTGGAATATACCAGCCAAGTTCTATAATGAAAAATTCACACTAGTACATGAAAGTGACAACATAAGAGACTCTCTATATGAAGAACATGGTGCTACTTTGAAGCACAAGTGTGGAAAAAGGATAGTAACATTGCCCCTTTTCTTTTTTTCCTTTTTCTTTTTTTTCTTTTTTTTCTTTTGTGGGCTTCTTTGGCCCCCTATTTTATTCAGGCTTCTTTGGCTTTTCCTTTTTTTTAATGGGGCAATGCTCTATAATGATGATCATCACACTTTTATTTACTTACAACTCGATATTACAACTCGATACTAGAACAAAGATATGACTCTATATGAATGCATCCGGCGGTGTACCGGGATGTGTAATGATCTAGCATAGCAATGACATCAAAAAATGGACAAGCCATGAAAACATCATGCTAGCTATCTTACGATCATGCAAAGCAATATGACAATAAATGCTCAAGTCATGTATATGATGATGATGGAAGTTGCATGGCAATATATCTCGGAATGGCTATGGAAATGCCATGATAGGTACGTATGATGGCTGTTTTGAGGAAGATATAATGAGGCTTATGTGTGATAGAGCGTATCATATCACGGGGTTTGGATGCACCGGCGAAGTTTGCACCAACTCTCGAGGTGAGAAAGGGCAATGCACGGTACCGAAGAGGCTAGCAATGATGGAAAGGTAAAAGTGCGTATAATCCATGGACTAACATTAGTCATAAAGAACTCATATACTTATTGCAAAAGTTTATTAGCCCTTGAAGCAAAGTACTACTATGCATGCCCCTAGGGGGATAGATTGGTAGGAAAAGACCATCGCTCGTCCCCGAGTGCCACTCATAAGGAAGACAATCAAAGAAACACCCCATGCTTCAAATTTGTCACACAACGGTTACCATACGTGCATGCTACGGGACTTGCAAACCTCAACACAAGTGTCTCTACAATCCACAACCACCCACTAGCATGACTCTAATATCACCATCTTTATATCGCAAAACTATTGCAAGGAATCAAACATATCATATTCAGCGATCTACAAGTTTACGTAGGATTTTATGACTAACCATGTGAATGACCAATTCTTGTCATCTCTCTAAATAGATATAAATGAAGCAAGAGAGTTTAATTCTTTCTACAAAAGATATGCCCACGCTCTAACAAATATAAATGAAGCAAAAGAGCATTCTACAAATGGCGATTTTCTATGTGAAGAGAAACAGGCAATCTAAACTTCAAACGATATACATGAAGCACATGAAGCATTCTATAAAGCCATACTCAAAAGATTTAAATGAAGTGCAATGAGAATTCTATAAATCAACCAAGGACTATCTCATACCAGCATGGTGCATAAAATAAAAGTTAAAACTAAATGCAAAAGGCGCTCCAAGACTTGCACATAATGCATGAACGAAACGAATCCGAAAACATACCGATACTTGTTGAAGAAAGAGGGGATGCCTTCCGGGGCATCCCCAAGCTTAGACGCTTGAGTCTCCTTGAATATTTACTTGGGGTGCCTTGGGAATCCTCAAGCTTGATCTCTTGCCTCTCTTCCTTTTCCTCATATCGAAACCTCCTTGATTAGACACTTCATCCACACAAAACTTCAACAGAAAACTCGGTATGATCCGTTAGTATAATAAAGCAAATCACTACTATAAGTACTGTTGCAAACCAATTCATATTTTTTTTACATTGTGTCTACTATAATATAACTTTTCCATGTCTTAATCCACTGATATAAATTGATAGATTCATCAAAACAAGCAAACTATGCATCAAAAACAGAATCTATCAAAAACAGAACAGTCTGTAGAAATCTAAACATTCACCATACTTATGGTACCCCAAAAGTTCTACCAAAATTAGGAAAACTAAAAAATTTGTACAGAAACACAGTGCAACAAGAACCAGAACCGTTTGATGTTCGAGTTAAAAATGTAAAATCGCGCACTACAGTCAAAGTTTCTGTCATGCACCATACAAACCAACAAGCATTGTAAACATCCTAAAGGCAAACCTTGGCACATTATTTTTTATAATACAATGGAATTGTACAAGGGGATAATTATTTTTGATGAAAAGTTTCTGTAATCAAGACTCACAAAGTTTCTGTGAGCATGAACAAAGTTCAAAGAGCTCTCCCACTTCAACAATGCTTGTCTCTATCACTTTCACTTTCCTTTTTGAAAAGTTTTTAGGTTCCCCTCTTTATTTTTTTGTTTTTAAACTATATAAAAGCACTCAACAGAAATAAATGACTCTCTAAAACTTCCGGGTTGTCTCCCTGGCAGCGCTTTCTTTAAAGCCATTAAGCTAGGCATATAGTGCTCAAGTAATGGATCCACCCGGATCCCAAGGTATATCAAAGCCAATTTTAATTAACAATGATTTGTAATTTAGTAGTGAGCACAAAGTAAAATATATCATGCAGCAACGAAGTCTAACTCTCTTCCTATGCATCGGCATGTCATAAAAGAACAATTCATGCACATCAAGTAAAGGCCAATGCATAGTATAACCAGTTTCTTGCAATTCTATCGTGTTGGAAACTTAAAGAGGCGGAGATGTAGTTCCTCTCTCATAATAATTGCAAGTAGGAGCAGCAAGCACATGCATATTATATCTATCAAAATTATCATGTGCAACGGTAAAAGGCAACCCATCAATATAATCCTTAATAAGCACAAACTTCTCCGATATAGTGTAGTTGGGAGAATTCAAAAAGGTAATAGAACTATCATGCGTGGGTGCAATAGCAACAATTTCATGTTTAACATAAGGAACTATAGCAAGTTCATCTCCATAAGCATAATTCATATTGGCATCTTGGCCACAAGCATAGCAGGCATCATCAAAAAGGGATATTTCAAACAAATTCAAGGGATCACAGCAATCATCATAGCAATCATCCTTCAGTAAGCACGAAGGGGAATTAAACAATGTATGAGTTGAAGAGTTACTATCATTAGAAGGTGGGCACGGGTGATCAATCCGCTCTTCCTCCTTTTGTTCTTCGCTCTCCTCGTCATCTTTTTCATCTAATGAACTCACAATTTCATCAATTTCTTCTTCCATAGCTTCCTGCAAAATATTATTCTCTTCTTGGACAGCAGAGACTTTCTCAATAAATGCATTAATATTGTAATTATATTCATAATTTTCATAGCAATATCTAAGTATAGCAAGATTTTCAGGTCTATAAACTGAATCATCAAAATCGTCAAACGCTTTAAACATAGATTCAATCTCATAAGCACCCATAAAAGCAACAAATTCTTCTATTTGTTCCACATCATAGTAATCATATCTACCATTAGCATAAGAAGCTAAGGTTTTATTATCATTGAATTTGCATGAAAAGGGAAGGTGTGGAGCCTTCATCCTAGAGCAACAAGTATAATCATGTATCAAGCATAGTTGACGAGCATACCAACGTAATATATGAATTTGATCCCATAATAGTTTCCCTTTTTGTGTCAAGCGATAATCCCTAAAGTATTCACGTTGATCCAACGTGTCTCCCATAACATATTTGAATGGGATTTTCTCAGGATTATTAAAGTAGTACATAATGTCTTTCACATAACAAGCATCGAGGGTTTTAGGAGGTTCCCCATATCCATGAGTAGCAAGTACACCTATTTTTTTTTGGTATTTCGTGTTCCATATCCATAACTAAAGATAGAAAACAACTAAGAACAGCAAATAAAAATTACGTAGTGATAAAGCAAACAAGCACACACAAGAATATTCACCCCACGCTATGACTCCCCGGCAACGGCGCCAGAAAAAGGTCTTGATAACCCACAAGTGTAGGGGATCGCAACAGTTTTCGATAAGTAAGAGTGTCGAACCCAACGAGGAGCTAAAGGTAGAACAAATATTCCCTCAAGTTCTATCGACCACCGATACCACTCTACGCACGCTTAACATTCGCTTTACCTAGAACAAGTATGAAACTAGAAGTACTTTGTAGGTGTTGTTCGATAGGTTTGCAAGAAAATAAAGAACACGTAAATATAAACTAGGGGTTGTTTAGATAAAGAAGCAATAAAGTAAATATAACGAGTGTGGAAAAGTGGTGGTAGGAGTTGTGAAATTGTCCCTAAGCAATTGACTATGTTACTAGACCGATAATCACTATTGCAATTCTATTTGAGGGAGAGGCATAAGCTAACATACTTTCTCTACTTGGATCATATGCACTTATGATTGGAACTCTAGCAAGCATCCGCAACTACTAAAGATTCTTTAAGGTAAAACCCAACCATAGCAATAAAGTATCAAGTCCCCTTTATCCCATACGCAAACAACCTACTTACTCGGGTCTGTGCTTCTGTCACTCACGCCACCCAATCATAAGCAAATCATGAACATATTGCAAACCCTACAGCAGGGATCCCTCACGCTTGCGCAACACGTAGAGCACCATAGGACATCACCAATAATAAAACATGCAACTCAAACCAATCATAGCAATTCATCAATCACCGATAGGACAATGGAAATCTACTCAGACATTATAGGATGGCAACACATCATTGGATAATAATATGAAGCATAAAGCACCATGTTCAAGTAGAGGGTACAGCGGGATGCGGGAGAGTGTACCGCTGAATATAGATGGGGGAAGGTGATGGAAATGTTGGTGAAGATGGCAGAGGTGTTGGTGAAGATCGTGGTGATGATGATGGCCCCCGGCAGCGTTCCAGCGCCACTGGAAGCAAGGGGGAGAGGGGCCCCCTTCTTATTCTTCTTCCTTGACCTCCTCCCTAGATGAGAGAAGGGTTCCCCTCTGGTCCTTGGCTCCCATGGAGTGGGAGGGGCGAGAGCCCCTCCGAGATTGGATCTATCTCTATGTTTCTGCGTTCTCAGATTCTACCCCTTCACCGTTTCTTTAATATCTGGAGATCCGTAACTCCGATTGCGGTGAATCTTTCGGCCAGATTTTTCTCATAAAATTAGTTTTCTTATGGCAAAAGAAGAGCATCAACCGCCTTACGGGTGGCCCACGAGAGTGCCAGGCGCGTCCAGGTGGTGTGGGCGTGCCCCCCTGTCTCGTGGCCACCCCGGACACTGTTTCACGTTGATTCTTCCTCCGGAAAATCCCAAATATTCCAAAATAATTCTCTGTCCATTTTTATCCCGTTTGGACTCCGTTTGATATTGGTTTTCTGCTAAACATAAAACATGCAACAAACAGGAACTGGCACTGGGCACTGGATCAATATGTTAGTCCCAAAAATAGTATAAAACATTGCCAAAAGTATATGAAAGTTGAAAAATATTGGCATGGAACAATAAAAAATTATAGATACGACGGAGACGTATCATCATCCCAAGCTTAATTCCTGCTCGTCCTCGAGTAGGTAAATGATAAAAAAGATAATGTTTGATGTGGCATGCTACCTAGCATAATCTTGATCATATGTCTAATATGAAGCATAAAGCACCATGTTCAAGTAGAGGGTACAGCGGGATGCGGGAGAGTGGACCGCTGAATATAGATGGGGGAAGGTGATGGAGATGTTGGTGAAGATGGCAGAGGTGTTGGTGAAGATCGCGGTGATGATGATGGCCCCCGGCAGTGTTCCGGCGCCACCGGAAGCAAGGGGGAGAGGGGCCCCCTTCTTCTTCTTCTTCCTTGACCTCCTCCCTAGATGGGAGAAGGGTTTCGCCTCTGGTCCTTGGCTCCCATGGCGTGGGAGGGGCGAGAGCCCCTCCGAGATTGGATCTATCTCTCTGTTTCTGCGTTCTCAGATTCTACCCCTTCACCGTTTCTTTAATATCCGGAGATCTGTAACTCCGATTGGGGTGAATCTTTCGCCCAATTTTTTCTCATAAAATTAGCTTTCTTGCGGCAAAAGAAGGGCATCAACCGCCTTACGGGTGGCCCACAAGAGTGCCAGGCGTGCCCAGGGGGTGTGGGCGTGCCCCCCTGTCTCGTGGCCACCTCGGACACCGTTTCGCGTTGATTCTTCCTCCGGAAAATCCCAAATATTCCAAAATAATTCTCCATCCGTTTTTATCCCGTTTGGACTCTGTTTGATACTGGTTTGCTGCAAAACATAAGACATGCAACAAACAGGAACTGGCACTGGGCACTGGATCAATATGTTAGTCCCAAAAATAGTATAAAACTTTACCAAAAGTATATGAAAGTTGAAGAATATTGGCATGGAACAATCAAAAATTATAGATACGACGGAGACGTATCAATCACCTGCAATATTTGTGGACAAGAAAGGTGGTGGTCTCAGGATGTGCATGGACTACCGTCAGTTGAACGATATCACCATCAACAAAAAATACCCGCTACGAAGGATTGATGATTTGTTCGATCAGCTCAGTGGTGCAAAGGTATTTTCCAAGATTGATTTAAGGACCGGATATCATCAACTAAAGATGAAGAAGGAAGATATTCCTAAGACCACATTCACTACTCATTACAGTCTTTATGAATATACGGTGATGTCCTTCGGTCTCACAAATGCCCCCGCCTTTTTCATGCATATGATGAATAAGGTTTTCATGGAATTCTTGGATAAGTTTGTGGTGGTTTTCGTCGATGATATTCCCATATACTCTAGAAGTGACGAGGAGCACAAGGAACACCTCCGAGAAGTCTTACAGAAGCTCCGTGACCATCAGTTGTATGCAAAATTCAGCAAGTGTGAGTTTTGGCTCAAACAAGTCGGATTTCTCGGGCATGTTCTATCAGCAGAAGGTATTGCAGTGGATCCCAGCAAAGTAAAAGATGTGCTTTATTGGGCAGCACCTGAAGGAAATATGCCCTAGAGGCAATAATAAAGTTATTATTTGTTTCCTTAATTCTTGATAAATGTTTATTATTCATGCTAGAATTGTATTAACCGGAAACTTAGTACATGTGTGAATACATAGACAAAACTTATAGTCCCTAGTATGCCTCTGCTTGACTAGCTTGTTAATCAAAGATGGTTATGTTTCCTAACCATAGACATGTGTTGTCATTTGATGAACGGGGTCACATCATTAGGAGAATGATGTGATGGACATAAACCATCCATTAGCTTAGCATCATGATCGTTACAGTTTCATTGCTACTGCCCTCTTCATGACTTATACATGTTCCTCAGACTATGAGATTATGCAACTCCCGAATACCGGAGGAACACTTTGTGTGCTACCAAATGTCACAATGTAAATGGGTGATTATAAAGGTGCTCTACAGGTGTCTCCGAAGGTGTTTGTTGGGTTGGCATATATCGAGATTAGGATTTGTCACTTCATGTTTTGGAGAGGTATCTCTGGGCCCTCTCGGTAATACTCATCACTATAAGCCTTGCAAGCATTGTGACTAATGAGTTAGTTGCGGGATGAAGTATTACGGAATGAGTAAAGAGACTTTTCGGCAAACGAGATTGAACTAGGTATGATGATACCGACGATCGAATCTCGGGCAAGTAACATACCAATGACAAAGGGAACAACATATGTTGTTATGCGGTTTGACCGATAAATATCTTCGTAGAATATGTAGGAACCAATATGAGCATCCAGGTTCCACTATTGGTTACTAATCAGAGACGTGTCTCGGTCATTGATACGTCTCGAACGTATCTATAATTTTTGATTGTTCCATGCTATTATATTACCTGTTTTGGATGTTTATGGGCTTTACTATACACTTTTATATCATTTTTGGGACTAACCTATTAACCGGAGGCCCAGCCCAAATTGTTGTTTTCTTGCCTATTTCAGTGTTTCGAAGAAAAGGAATATCAAACGGAGTCCAAACGGAATGAAACCTTCGGGAGAGTTATTTTTGGAATGGAAGCAATCCAGGAGACTTGGAGTAGATGTGAGGGGAGCTTCGAGGAAGCCACAAGGCAGGGAGGCGTGCCCTACCCCCCTGGGCATGCACCCCGCCCTCGTGGCTCCCCTGACCGACTTCTTTCACCTATATATGTTCATATACCCTAAAAACATCGGGAGAAGAATAGATCGGGAGTTCCGCCACCTCAAGCCTCTATAGCCAGCAAAAACCAATCGGAACCCTGTTCCGGCACCTTGCCGGAGGGGGGATCCCTCACCGGTGGCCATCTTCATCATCCCGGCGCTCTCCATGACGAGGGGGGGGTAGTTCACCCTCGGGGCTAAGGGTATGTACCAGTAGTTATGTGTTTGATATCTCTCTCTCTCATATTCTTAAGGTGATACAATCTTGATGTATCGCGAGCTTTGCTATTATAGTTGGATCTTATGATGTTTCACCCCCTCTACTCTTTTGTGATGAATTGAGTTTTTCCCGTGAAGTTGTCTTGTCAGATTGAGTCTTTAAGGATTTGAGAACACTTATGTATGTCTTGCCATGCTTATCTATGGTGACAATGGGATATCCACGTGATCTACTTGATGTATGTTTTGGTGATCATCTTGCGGGTTCAATGAACTTATGCATAGGGGTTGGCACACATTTTCGTCTTGACTCTTCGGTAGAAACTTTGGGGCACTCTTTGAAGTACTTTGTGTTGGTTGAATAGATGAATCTGAGATTGTGTGATGCATATCGTATAATCATGCCCATGGATACTTGAGGTGACATTGGAGTATCTAGGTGACATTAGTGTTTTGGTTGATTTGTGTCTTAAGGTGTTATTCTAGTACGAACTCTATGATAGATCGAACGGAAAGAATAGCTACGTGTTATTTTACTACGGACTCTTGAATAGATCGATCAGAAATGATAACTTTGAGGTGGTTTCGTACCCTACAATAATCTCTTCGATTGTTCTCCGCTATTGGTGACTTTGGAGTGACTCTTTGTTGCATGTTGAGGGGGTTTTATATGATCTAATTATGTTATTATTGTTGAGAGAACTTGCACTAGTGAAAGTATGAACCCTAGGCCTTGTTTTGAAGCATTGCAATACCGTTTGTGCTCACTTTTATCATTAGTTACCTTGCTGTTTTTATGTTTTCAGATTACAAAAACCTATATCTACCATCCATATTGCACTTGAATCACCATCCCTTCGCCGAACTAGTGCGCCTATACAATTTACCATTGTATTGGGTGTGTTGGGGACATAGGAGACTCTTTGTTATTTGGTTGCAGGGTTGTTTGAGAGAGACCATCTTCATCCTACACCTCCCATGGATTGATAAACCTTAGGTCATCCACTTGAGGGAAATTTGCTACTGTCCTACAAACCTCTGCACTTGGAGGCCCAACAACCTCTACAAGAAGAAGGTTGTGTAGTAGACATCAAGCTCTTTTCTGGCGCCGTTGCCGGGAAGGTGAGTGCCTGAAGGTATATCTTGCAATCAAATCTTTTTGTTTCTTGTTTGATCGCTAGTTTAGTCTATAAAAGAAAATTACAAACAAATGGAATTTAGTTTGCCTCATATGCTTCATCTTTTTAATATCTTTCGTGAGAATGATGGAAAGGAAAATTGTGCTTAAGTGCTAGAAGAAGAAATCTATAAAATGTTTGGTACTAAATCTTTGAATGATGAGCATGATTGCAATGTTGTTAGTATAAACTCTTTGAGTATCCATAGTACTAATGACGATTGCACTAGTCATGATGAAAATGTCTCTTATAAGCATGTCAATTTTTGTGGAATACATAGAGCTTGCAAGTACACACCAAATAGGGAAGATAGATTTTGCAAGAGGCATAAGTATTTGGAAACTAAATTGTTGCAAGAAAGGCTAGATGATTGTGCTGAAAGATTCAATATTTATCGCCATCCTTGTTAACTTTGCAATGAACATGGCCATTTAAAGCTCCAATGCTATTTGTTTCATGATCAAATCGTGTCCAAAAATTGTGATAACTTGATTACCCTTGAGCATCATAAAGATCTTAGTCTTCTTTTGGTGTATGAAGAAATGAAACGTATAACTGAGGGTATTCCATAATTTAATCTTGATAGATTTCTTGATTTCGATTTAGAAGAAATTTTTATGTATTGTATGGTAAATTGCATTGAAAATCCTTATATGGCCAATTACATAAAGACAAGAAAACAAATAGAAGATGAAGGGAATACTAATGAAAGGGAAGAGACTTCCCAATATCTTCCTATTATTTCTTATGATGAATCAGGTAACGAGGAGGAGCCTTCTATTCAACCAATCTCATTAATAAGGAGCTCGAAAAAGAGGATTAAACCCATACATGATGTGAAGAAGAAAAAGAAAAGACAGAGAAACAAAGGTAAAAAGGTATCCCTCCCAAATGATGTTGCTCCTACTACTCATTGTGATGATGATAATTTCTCTCCTATTAGTGCTATCCATACTATTAATGATGAGAGTGATTATGCTTATGATATGAAAAGGCCCAAGCTTGGGGATGCTATGTTTGATGAGAATGACATGTTTGAGAATATATTTGCTGCAATTAATGTTTGTCCCAAGCTTGGGGATGCTATGTTTAATGAAGATGATATTTTTAGCCTCCCAAGTTTTGATATGCAAAGTTGTCATGATGATAGCATGCCTCCTACTTATGATGATTATTGTGATGAAACTTATGCTATAAAAAATAGTGATGATTATATTTATAAAACTTGTCATGATTATGATTACCCTTTTTCTGAACATTACTCTTTTAATATGGAAACAATATATAGTATTCGAGTTTCTTATGATACTCCCACTATTCTGAATGAGAAGAATTTTGCTTATGTAGAGAGTAATAAAAATTCTATGCTTGTAGATCATGAAAATAATGCTTTATGTGATGGTTATATTGTTAAATTCGTTCATGATGCTACTGAAAAATATTATGAGGGAGGAATATATGCTTGTAGGAATTGCAATAATATCAAGTTTCCTCTCTATGTGCTTAAAGTTTTGAACTTATGCTTGTTATGCCTTCCTATGCTAGTTGATTATTGTTCCCATAAGTTGTTTGCTCACAAAATCCCTATGCATAGGAAGTGGGTTAGGCTTAAATTTGCTAGTCATATGCTTCATGATTCTCCCATTTGTTTCAATTCTTATCTTTTATGTGAGCATCGTTGTCATCATCTTGCCTAGCTAAAAGGCATTAACGTTAGCGCTTGTTGGGAGGCAACCCAATTTTATTTTTGTCATTTGTTTTTGCTCCTTTTTAGTAATAAATAGTTCATCTAGACTCTGTTTAGATGTGTTTTTACGTTTTAATTAGTGTTTGTGCCAAGTAGAACCTTTGGGAAGACTTGGGTGAAGTCTATGCGATCTTGCTGTAAAAAACAGAAACTTTTGCACTCACAAGATTAGCTGCAATTTTTACTGGAGAGTTCTTTTAGGTTGATTATTTTTGAAGATGATTAATAGGGAAATTACTCAGGTCCACCAATTTATTTCAGAATTTTTGGAGTTACATAAGTATTCGAATGATACAGATTAGTACAGACTGCTCTGTTTTTGACAGATTCTGTTTTCTATGTGTTGTTTGCTTATTTTGATGAATCTATGAGTAGTATCAGAGGGTATGAACCATAGAAAAGTTGGAATACAGTAGATATTACGCCAATATGAATTTAGAATGAGTTCACAATAGTACCTAAGTGGTGATTTATTTTATTATACTAACGGAGCATTAGAGTTTTCTGTTGAGTTTTGTGTTGTGAAGTTTTCAAGTTTTGGGTAAAGATTCAATGGAATATGGAATAAGGAGTGGCAAGAGCCTAAGCTTGGGGATGCCACAGATGGCATCCACTCTTTTTTCTTCGTTCACCGGTAACTTTAATTGGAGCTATATTTTTATTCACCACATGATATGTGTTTTGCTTGGAGCGTCTTGTATGATATGAGTCTTTGCTTTTTAGTTTACCACAATCACCCTTGCTGTATACACCTTTTGGGAGAGACACACATGATTCAGAATTTATTAGAATACTCCATGTGCTTAACTTATATCTTTTGAGCTAGACAATTTTGCTCAAGTGCTTCACTTATATCTTTTTAGAGCACGGCGGTGGCTTTATTTTGTAGAAATTATTGATGAACTCTCATGCTTCACTTATATTGTTTTAAGAGTCCTAAGCAGCATGGTAATTTGCTTTGGTTATAAAAACTTTCATATAGAGTGAATTGGATGCTATGATCAATTTGATGCTTGACGATCGTTTTGAGATATAAAGGTGGTAATATTAGAGTCATGCTAGTTGGGTAGTTGTGAATTTAAGGAATACTTGTGTTAAAAATTTGTGATTCCCGTAGCGTGCACGTATGGTGAACCGTTATGTGATGAAGTTGGAGCATGATTTATTTATTTATTTTCTACCTTATTTGTGGAGGTCGGGATCGCGCGATGGTTAACTCCTACCAACCCTTCCCCTAGGAGCATGCGTGTAGTGCTTTGTTTTGATAACTTCTAGATTTTTGCAATAAGTATATGAGTTCTTCATGACTAATGTTGAGTCCATGGATTATACGCACTCTCACCCTTTCACCATTGCTAGCCTCTCTTGTGCTGCGCAACTTTCATCGATACCATACGCCCACCATATACCTTCCTCAAAACAGCCACCATACCTACCTATTATGGAATTTCCATAGCCATTCCGAGATATATTGCCATGTAACTTTCCACCGTTCCGTTATTTATGACACACATCATCATTGTCATATTGCTTTTGCATTATCATGTAGTTGACATTGTATTTGTGGCAAGGCCACCTTCATAATTCTATCATACATGTCACTCTTGATTCATTGCACATCCCGGTACACCACCGGAGGCATTCACATAGAGTCATATTTTGTTCTAAGTATTGAGTTGTAATTCTTGAGTTGTAAGTAAATAAAAGTGTGATGATCTTCATTATTAGAGCATTGTCCCAAGTGAGGAAAGGATGATGGAGACTATGATTCCCCCACAAGTCGGGATGAGACTCCGGACTTTAAAAAAAAGAGAAAGACCACAAAAAAGAGAAAGGCCATAAAAAATAGAAAGGCCATAAAAAAGGCCCAAAAAATGAGAGAAAAAGAGAGAAGGGACAATGTTACTATCCTTTTACCACACATGTGCTTCAAAGTAGCACCCTGATCTTCATGATAGAGAGTCTCCTATGTTGTCACTTTCATATACTAGTGGGAATTTTACATTATAGAACTTGGCTTGTATATTCCAATGATGGGCTTCCTCAAAATGCCCAAGGTCTTCGTGAGCAAGCAAGTTGGATGCACACCCACTTAGTTTCTTTTGTTGAGCTTTCATACACTTATAGCTCTAGTGCATCCGTTGCATGGCAATACCTACTCACTCACATTGATATCTATTAATGGGCATCTCCATAGCCCGTTGTACGCCTAGTTGATGTGAGACTATCTTCTCCTTTTTTTTTCTCCACAACTACCATTCTATTCCACATATAGTGCTATGTCCATGGCTCACGCTCATGTATTGCGTGAAGATTGAAAAGGTCTGAAAATACTAAAGTATGAAACAATTGCTTGGCTAAAATCGGGGTTGTGCATGATTTAAATATTTTATTAGATGAAGATAGAGCATAACCAGACTATATAATTTTGTAGGGATAACTTTCTTTGGCCATGTTATTTTTAGAAGACATGATTACTTTGTTAGTATGCTTGAAGTATTACTATTTCTTATGTCAATATGAACTTTTATCTTGAATTATTTGGATCTGAACATTCATGCCACAATAAAGAAAATTACATTGAGAAATATGCTATGTAGCATTCCACATCAAAAATTCCATTTTTATCATTTACCTACTCGAGGACGAGCGGGAATTAAGCTTGGGGATGCTTGATATGTCTCCAACGTATCTATAATTTTTTATTGTTCCATGCTATTATATTACATGTTTGGATGTGTATGGGCTTTACTATTCACTTTTATATCATTTTTGGGACTAACCTATTAACCGGAGGCCCATCCCAAATTGTTGTTTCTTGCCTATTTCATTGTTTCTAAGAAAAGGAGTATCAAACGGAGTCCAAATGGAATGAAACCTTCAGGAGAGTTATTTTTGGAACGGAAGCAATCCAGGAGACTTGGAGTAGACGTCATGGAAGCTTCGAGAAAGCCACGAGGCAGGGAGGCGCGTCCTACCCCCCTGGGCGCGACCCCACCCTCATGGGCCCCTCGTGGCTCCCCTAACCGACTTCTTTCGCCTATATATGTCCATATACCCTAAAAACATCGGGGAGCAGAATAGATCGGGAGTTCCACCGCCGCAAGCCACTATAGCCACCAAAAACCAATAGGGGCCCTGTTTCGGCACCCTGCCGGAGGGGGGATCCCTCACCGGTGGCCACCTTCATCATCCCGGCGCTCTCCATGATGAGGAGGGAGTAGTTCACCCTCGAGGCTGAGGGTATGTACTAGTAGCTATCTGTTTGATCTCTCTCTCTCTCTCGTGTTCTTGAGGTGATACGATCTTGATGTATCGCGAGCTTTGCTATTATAGTTGGATCTTATGATGTTTCTCCCCCTCTACTCTCTTGTGATGAATTGAGTTTTTCCCTTGAAGTTGTCTTGTCGGATTGAGTCTTTAAGGATTTGTGAACACTTGATGTATGTCTTGCCGTGCTTATCTGTGGTGAATATGGGATATTCACGTGATCTACTTGATGTATGTTTTGGTGATCATCTTGCGGGTTCAATGAACTTATGCATAGGGGTTGGCACACGTTTTCGTCTTGACTCTCCGGTAGAAACTTTGGGGCACTCTTTGAAGTACTTTGTGTTGGTTGAATAGATGAATCTGAGATTGTGTGATGCATATCGTATAATCATGCCCACGAATACTTGAGGTGACATTGGAGTATCTAGGTGACATTAGGGTTTTGGTTGATTTCTGTCTTAAGGTGTTATTATTGTACGAACTCTATGATAGATCGAATGGAAAGAATAGCTTCGTGTTATTTTACTACGGACTCTTGAATAGATCGATCAGAAAGGATAACTTTGAGGTGGTTTCGTACCCTACAATAATCTCTTCGATTGTTCTCCGCTATTAGTGACTTTGGAGTGACTCTTTGTTACACGTTGAGGAATTTTTATATGATCTAATTATGTTATTATTGTTGAGAGAACTTGCACTAGTGAAAGTATGAACCCTAGGCCTTGTTTCGAAGCATTGCAATACCGTTTGTGCTCACTTTAATCATTAGTTACCTTGTTGTTTTTATATTTTCAGATTACAAAAACCTATATCTACCATCCATATTGCACTTGTATCACCATCTCTTCGCTGAACTAGTGCGCCTATACAATTTACCATTGTATTGGGTGTGTTTGGGACACAAGAGACTCTTTGTTATTTGGTTACAGGGTTGTTTGAGAGAGACCATTTTCATCCTACGCCTCCCTTGGATTGATAAACCTTAGGTCATCCACTTGAGGGAAATTTGCTATTGTCCTACAAACCTCTGCACTTGGAGGCCCAACAACGTCTACAAGAAGAAGGTTGTGTAGTAGACATCAGTCATGTCTACATAGTTCTCGAACCCGTAGAGTCCGCACGCTTAACGTTCGATGATGATTGGTATTATGAGTTTATGTGTTTTGATGTACCGAAGGTAGTTCGGAGTCCCGGATGTGATCACGGACATGACGAGGAGTCTCGAAATGGTCGAGACATAAAGATTGACATATTGGATGGCAATATTCGGACACCGGAAGTGATCCGGGTGATTTCAAAGAAAACCGGAGTGCCGGAAGGGTTACCGGAACCACCTGGGGAAGTATTGGGCCTTAGTGAGCCTTAGGGGAGAGAGAGGGCAGCAGCCTAGGAGGTGGCGCCCCCCCTGTCGTGGTTCTAAGTCTGACAGTAGAGTGGGGGGTAAGTATGGAAAGGCAAGGTCCTAGCTATGGAGTAGTTGTATACACGGGTGTTTAGCGAGTTCAGGCCCTTCTCGGAGGAAGTAACAGCCCTACGTCTCGGAGCCCGGAGGCGGTCGACTGATTTCTGTGTATATGAGTTACAGGGGTGCGAACCCTTTACACTGAGGAGGGGGTGGCTTATATAGAGTTCGCCAGACCCCTCTGGCCCTCAGTTATGCGGGGTTTAAAGTACATTAAGATAGGGGGTTACTGGTAACGCCCTCATAAAGTGCTATGAAGACTATTAAAGCTACCTAATGACAAACCGTTGCGTGCTGAGTGACCTTTGGTCTCCTGGTCGTCGAGTGGTTAGCTTCATGGTCGAGTGGCTATCTTCATCGTCGAGTGTCTTGGGTTTGTCGAGTGAAGTCCCTCTTAGTCGACTGGAAGGTAGCTTCTTCTAATGGTTACCTTGGGTATGGTATCCATGATAGGTATATGAACCTACCCTAGGTACATATCCTCATCATTAGCCCCCAAATGGATCGAGGTTAGAGTGAGGAAGGAGTTGATGATTTTCTCCGACTCATTTCTTGTGCTTCGATTGTGTCGTATCTTGGATTGGCAATTTTTCTTTCGGTGTTGGCGTCAACTTTTACCGCAGTCGCCTTGATCATTCTTATCTTCTGTTGAGTGAACTTTTTGAACTTTGGAGAACTCTCGTGCGACGGATCGCGGGAAAGATATTGCCTGACAGATTGATCTGCTGCTAGCGGATTTTGCAGGATCCGAAATTTGGGAAGCGCGCGAAGCGGGGCGGTCCGCGGCAATCGGACGGGATAAGGCGTGGATGCCTCAATTTCCGTGCCGCCTTTTTCGCCACGTATCGTGCGTGCGCGACTGTTTCAGGATGTGATAGGATCGCTCGGACCCACCCGTCAGCCACTCGGAAATGCCCTTATATAAAGCACCGGGGGAGGATTTTTGAACAGTGCCTTCCCATTTCTCTCTCTTCCCTCTCCGCCTCCGCCCACTGCGCCTGCTCCCGGCCCCGCCTACCCACCTCTCGCGCGCTTCGTCGGTGACAATGGTGAAGGAGAAGACGGCGGCCCTAGAGCGCGCGAAGAAGGCGACGGCGACGGGGCAAGCGAAGGGGAGACCTTCCAGTCGGGGCGGATCTTCGTCGAGGTCTCGCCTGCCAAAGGGTTGGGTCCAAGGGGATTGGATCCGCTCGACCATCACTGAGAAAGATCTCAATGACCTGGCCAATGAGGGACTGATCCCCCACGGGTCAGCGAGGCTCCCGGGGTCCGAGTGTCAACCGCAGCCGCAGGAGGGTGAGTGCGTTCTCTTAGCCACTCACGTAGATCGTGGTTTTTCTCTGTCGCCGAGTGTGTTCTTCCGCGGGTTTCTGAATTTCTTTGGGGTGCAACTCCACCATTTCAATCCCAATTCCATCGCCTATCTTGCCGCCTTTGTGTCCATGTGCGAGAACTTCCTGGGTTGTCGACCGCACTGGGGTCTCTTCAAGCACATATTCACCTGTCGGTCGCAGATAGTAAAAAAGGCGAGTCCGGGTGATGAGAGGACCAAGGTTATTCAGATGTGCGGGGGTCTTGGGATTCAGTTGAGGAATAAGAGCACTTTCCCGGCCATGACCCTTCCTGAGTCGGTCAGAGGGTGGCAGTCGACTTGGTTCTACTGCCAAGATGAGTCGACGCCGGGGCAGTCGACTGGTCTCCCTCCGTTCTCCATGGACCGAGTGGACAAACCATCTTCTCTGAAGGTGCTTCCTGAGGAGAAAGCCGGGGTAAAAATGTTGATGGAGCACGTGGTCCAACTCGTTCGGGACGGAGTGACGGGCATGGATCTTCTGGAAGTCTTCCTTAGGCGGCGCATCCAACCGCTCCAGTACCGAGGCCACCCGATGTGGTTGTACTGCGGTACCGAAGACACCACTCGGGTCCATCCAGAAGCAGTCGATGACGCCACGCTGGAGAGGTGGGTGGCTGCCATCACAGGGAACAAGGACAACCCTTGAGGGGCTAGGAGGATCCCACCACTCGACCATACTTATATGCCGGACGTGGTATGGCCATTTATCCCCGATCGTGATCTTGTTTTATCCATTCTGCTTTGCCGCGAATTGGTCGATTGATCTTTGTTTTGCTTTGTTGTCTGACAGGCCACCACTGAATTGTACTCGATGCCCAATGGGGCGCAGACGCCGACTGAGGAGGAGGAAGGAAGCGGGGGCGAAAGCCCGGAGGAGTGGGATTCGGATGCTGACGACGATGACGAGGGTGATGACTCTGGTGAGGAGGAAGAAGAGGAGGTGGAGGAGGAAGTTGCACCTCCCCGCTCGAAAAGACGCTCGAAGCTTGCCCATGATCCAGCGACTGAGCGGGGTAAGGGGGTCGCAACCGCTTCCCAGTCGACCAAGCGCCCTCGGACCACTTCTCCGGCGCCGACTGAGAAGGCTCCGAAGCAATCTCGAGTGGCACCGTCGAAGCTTGCAAAGGTCTTGCCGAAGATGAAGATGGTAATCCCCACTATCTCAGGGTAATGGTAGTTTTGAGCTTTCCCTGTTTCATGAACTTGTTCTTGGTCGACTCATGGGCCAATCGACTGACTTTTGGAACTGCAGCGCTGCTACTTCCGACACTTCGGCGAGGGCCGAAGACCACGAGATGGAGGATGCTGCAACCTCGAAACCTGGTATGACTCCTGCGTTGCCGTTTTCAGTCGACTGACTCATTGTCTCTAATTTTGATTCTTTCTGCAGTTTCATCTAACATTGTTATTGACCTTCCTGACGACAACGACGAAGAACCACCACGGCCGAGGAAAAGCAAGAAAACGTCTGCTGGCAAGGCGACTCAGGATGTGCCGGCACCCGAGATGTTGGTCGTGGAGGGAGACAATGTCACTCGACCCACCATAACCTTCGCGGTGCCGTTGACGAGTGCTCGCCCTTCGTCATCGAGTGCTGCTCAACCCTCGCTTTTCTCCACCTACCCCATTCCAGAAGACCAAGCCAGTGCTGCTAAATAAGCGATACGCCAGGCGGGGGTCATGATGAAGCAAGTGAAGGCAATTCAAGAAGCCAGCCAGGCAGCCTATGATGCCAGTTCGGCACTCCAGAGTAATGTTCAGGTCAGTCGGTCACTGCCTGTTCTTCTTTCTGAAATTCCTAGAGTCTGTCCTACACCCACTGGGTGTGTGTGATTGAAATTTCAGGTTAGTGGGGGCACGCTGAGTGCACCCACTGGGTGTAGTCCCCAAGGCTATGGTGGACTGCTGGCAGTCGACCATAGTCTTTATGCTTTGAGTTTTTCTTTACTCGACAAGGTCGAATAGATTCATAGACCGGTGGGGGCACGCTGAGTGCACCCACTGGGTGTAGTCCCCGAGACTGTGGTCGACTGCGGGCAGTCGACTATAGTCTGAAGAACATTGCCCTTTTTTTGTTGGTCGACTGGTCGACTCTTGATGAAACTAGTGGGGGCACGCTGAGTGCACCCACTAGGTGTAGTCCCCGAGACTATGGTCGAATGTTTGTATTCGGCCGTAGTCTTAGAAACGCTATGATTTTTCCTTAGTCACTCGGGAGTGAATTGCTGTTAATGTTTTGTTTACTGAACTTTCGCAGAGGTCTTGTGACCTTGTTTCTCGCTACGCCGAATTGGAGAGCAAGTTCATCCAGCTTGAACTTGACCAAAAGCTTGTCCAAGAAAACTTCACGAAGGCAAAGGAGGAAGCAAAAGGTATGTTCGGTGAGAATCTTGACGACTGTCCTTGCTTCTTATCTGCCTCCGATTCTGACCTTATTGTGATTTTCGCAGAAAAACTGAAGAACGCTCTGAAGAAGAAGGACCTTGACCTTGACGAGGCGCAAAAAACGGCCGCGGACAAGACTAGGCTTGCTGAAGAGAAGTTGGCTTCGGTCGCCAAGCTCGAAGAAGAAAACGCTAATCTGAAAGCTGCTCTTGACGTGGCCAACCAAGAAGTCACTCGACTGAAGAACGACAAGATTGCTCTGAATGACAAGGCCAGTGAGTTGGCGGGCAAGAAGAATGATCTGGAGGCTTATCTGGGCGGACTCGCCAAGAAGCTATTCCTCATGCTTGAAGGTAATCTTTGGTATCAAACAGGCAATTTTTAACCGCTACTTTCGACTGTAGTTTTGACTCGGTGGTTGTGTTTGCAGAATTTTTTCAGAACTTTGAAGAGGAGACCGGTCGACTGGAGATAAACTTGGATCCCATCAACTCTCCCATGAATGACGACGTTTCCATGAATGTGATCCGGCTTGAATATCGCGTTACAGCTGTCGTCGACTATCTTGCAAGGCTGAAGGTCGCAACATCTCGCATCGACACGACACTTTGGCCAAGAGAGACACTCCAGAACGACCTCGAATCCTTGATGACTCAACTGAACGAGGTTCCAAGTCGAGTGCAGGAGTGGAAGAAGTCTTCTGCCAGGTGTGGCGCAGATGTTGCTCTATCTCTGGTCCGCGTTCACTGCAAGGATGCACGAGAGGACAAGCTGGTGGCCCTCAGGGTGGCTAACACCAAGAAGCATGATTTCCGTTCTTTCATGGAGACCTTCATCGCTGCAGCCACTCGGATTGCAGATGGGATCGACCTTGATGAGTTTGTTGCGCCTTCCAGCCCTCCACAGGAGGGGTAAAAAACTTCTGAGCTTGATACTTTAAATTTGCCTCGGTATGCCGAGTGGGTTTTGTAACCGATAAACCTTAACAGGCTTACCGCCTGAGCACTTTCGGCTCCGTTAGGTATTATCCGAACTTGGGTTTCGATGTTGAATATGCTTGCGTTTGGTTTGGGGTGTTTTTTGCAGGTTAACGCGAGGCGCTTATTGCAATAGATTAGTTCTCCTATAAACTTAGGCGAGCACTGAGCTGCAGCTAAGTCCTCGAGTGGGAGGTTCGCTCTCCACTCGGTAGGATTTTACTCAACTTAGGCGAGTACTTGGACTGCAGTTAAGCCCCCGAGTGGGAGGTTTGCTCTCCCCTCGATAGGATTTTTAGAAACTTAGGCGAGCACTGGGCTGCAGCTAAGCCCCCAAGTGGGAGGTTCGCTCTCCACTCGGTAGGATTTTATTCAACTTAGGTGAGTACTTGGACTGTAGCTAAGCCTCCGAGTGGGAGGTTTGCTCTCCACTCGGTAGGATTTTCAGAAACTTAGGCGAGTACTTGGACTGCAGCTAAGCCCCCGAGTGGG
>NC_041389.1:412383379-412470266 GCF_002162155.2 Triticum dicoccoides | reverse complement strand
GAGTACTTGGACTGCAGCTAAGCCTCCGAGTGGGAGGTTTGCTCTCCACTCGGTAGGATTTTCAGAAACTTAGGTGAGTACTTGGACTGCAGCTAAGCCCCCGAGTGGGAGGTTCGCTCTCCACTCGGTAGGATTTTATTCAACTTAGGCGAGTACTTGGACTGCAGCTAAGCCTCCGAGTGGGAGGTTTGCTCTCCACTCGGTAGGATTTTCAGAAACTTAGGCAAGTACTTGGACTGCAGCTAAGCCCCCGAGTGGGAGGTTCGCTCTCCATTCGGTAGGATTTTATTCAACTTAGGCGAGTACTTGGACTGCAGCTAAGCCCCCGAGTGGAAGGCTGGCTTACCACTCGGTAGGATTTTGTTTATCTTAGGCGAAACGGATTTCGCAGCTAAGCCTTCGTGTGGGAGACTGGCTCACCACTCGGTTAGGATTTTTTTACAGACTTAGGCGAATCGGATTCGCAGCTAAGCCACCCACTGGGGGATTGTTTTATATGGACAAAAGTAATACAATCACTGGGAAAACTATAAAGCTCTTTTCTTTGATAAATAAACTACAGGAGTACTTTTATTACAACTCATCCGAGTGAATACTTAAGTGTAAAAGGGGCGGAGAAGCTCCGCGTTCCAAGCTCGGGGCTCGTCGATCTGATGCTCGACATTGTAAAGACGGTATGCTCCATTGTGGAGAACCTTGGCGACGATGAAGGGACCTTCCCAAGAAGGAGCAAGCTTGTGTGGTTTCTGCTGGTCCACTCGGAGAACTAAATCTCCTTCCTGGAAGGCTCGACTCTTCACGTTTTTGGCATGGAAGCGACGCAAGTCTTGTTGGTAAATGGTCGATCTGATCAGAGCCATCTCTCTTTCTTCCTCTAAAAGGTCGACTGCGTCCTGCCACGCTTGTTCTGCTTCAGCTTCGGTGTAGAGCTCGACTCGGGGAGCGTTATGGAGAAGATCACTCGGCAAGACTGCTTCAGCTCCGTAGACCAAGAAGAATGGAGTTCTTCCAGTCGACCGGTTGGGTGTGGTCCTTAACCCCCAAAGCACCAAGGGAAGTTCATCAACCCATGCACCAACCGCATGCTTGAGATCATGCATCAAACGGGGCTTCAACCCTTTGAGAATCAAACTGTTGGCTCGTTTTGCCTGTCCATTCGACTGTGGATGGGCGACTGAAGCATAGTCGACTCGTGTGCCTTGAGATGTGCAGAAAGCTCTGAATTCTTCAGAATCGAAGTTTGACCTGTTATCAGTGATGATGCTGTGCGGGACTCCATATCTGAATATCAGTTCTCGGATGAAGCTGACAGCGGTGCCAGCATCGAGGTACTTGATGGGTTTGGCCTCAATCCACTTGGTAAACTTGTCGACAGCTACCAGCACATGTGTGAAACCGCTTCTTCCTGTTCTCAATGGGCTAACCATATCCAAACCCCATACAGCAAAGGGCCAAACAAGTGGTATGGTCTTTAAGGCTGAGGCGGGCCTGTGTGACATATTGGAGTAAAATTGACATCCCTCACACTTGTCGACTATCTCCTTCGCCATTTCATTTCCTCTGGGCCAATAAAAACCAGCTCGGTATGCTTTGGCCACGATGGTCCAAGAAGACGCATGCTGGCCACAGGTCCCCAAGTGGATGTCGTTGAGAATCATTCGACCTTCCTCCGGTGTTATGCATTTCTGGCTGACTCCAGTCGCACTTTCTCTGTATAACTGACCTCTCATGACGGTGAAGGCTTTGGACCGGCGGACGATCTCTCGAGCTTCTTCTTCATTCTAGGGGAGTTCCTTCCTCAAAATATAGGCGATATAGGGCACTGTCCAATCAGGAGTGATGACCAAAACTTCCATGATCAAGTCGACCACCACTGGGACCTCGACTTCAGTCGGATCTGTGGCGCTTTTAGGCTGCGGGGCTTCTTCAGTGAAATGATCCTCTTGAACCGATGGTGTGTAGACATGTTCCAAAAACACGCCACTCGGAATGGCTTCCCTCTTGGAACCTATCTTCGCCAAGTCATCGGCTGCTTGATTTTTTAGTCGGGGAACGTGATGGAGTTCTAACCCTTCGAATTTCTTTTCAAGCTTCCTCACTGCATTGCAGTATCCAGTCATGGCTGGGCTTCTAACGTCCCACTCCTTCATCACCTGATTGACCACCAAATCTGAGTCGCCGTAAACCATAAGGCGATGGACGCCGAGTGAAATGGCCATGCGCAACCCATACAACAGTGCTTCATATTCTGCTTCATTGTTGGAGTAATCAAAGTGGATCTGGAGCACATATCTGAGCTTATCTCCTCGGGGAGAAACCAAAACTACCCCAGCACCAGAACCATTTAACATCTTAGAGCCATCAAAGAACATGGTCCAATGCTCCGAGTGAACTTGAGTCGGCTGCTGCTGTTCAATCCACTCGGCAAGGAAATCTGCTATAGCCTGGGACTTAATGGCTTTCTTTGCCTCAAATCTGATATCAAGGGGAAGGAGTTCAATCGCCCATTTAGCCACTCGACCAGTTGCATCTCCGTTGTGCAGAATCTCTGACAATGGTGCATCGCTGACGACCGTAATGTCATGATCAGAGAAATAATGGGCAACCTTCTTCATGGTCATGTAGATCCCATATACGAGCTTCTGATAATGATGATATCTTTGCTTCGACGGGGTCAAAACTTCAGAGAGATAATACACTGGGCGCTGAACTTTGAAGGTTTTACCTTCTTCTTCCCGCTCGACCGTAAGTACTGTACTGACAACTTGTCCTGTGGCTGCAATGTAAAGCAACAGAGGCTCTTTGCTGATTGGAGCAGCAAGCAGCGGCTGGGTGGAGAGCAGAGTTTTTAACTCGGCAAACGCTGCATCAGCTTCTGGAGTCCACTCGAACTTGTCTGCCTTCTTCATCAGTCGGTAAAGGGGCAACGCCTTTTCACCGAGGCGAGAGATGAATCGACTTAACGTGGCCAAGCATCCAGAAAGCTTCTGGACATCGTGCACATGCACATGGCGTTTCATTCGGAGTATGGTGCCAACTTTTTCTGGGTTAGCATCGATTCCTCGGTCGGAAACGAGAAAACCGAGTCACTTCCCGCCAGGTACTCCGAATGTGCACTTTGAAGGATTGAGCTTGATATCATACCTCCTGAGATTGGCAAATGTTTCAGCTAAGTCAGTCAACGGGTTGGAACCCTTTCGCGACTTGACCACGATATCATCCATGTATGCTTCCACATTCTGACTGATTTGAGTGAGTAAACACTTTTGAATCATTCTCAAGAACGTGGCTCTGGCATTCTTGAGGCCGAATGGCATGGTGATATAGCAGAAGCACCCGAATGGGGTGATGAAAGCTGTTTTGATTTCGTCGGGCCCATACAGACGGATCTGATGATACCTGGAATAAGCGTCTAGAAAAGACAATCTCTCACACCCTGCGGTCGAGTCGACAATTTGGTCAATGCGAGGGAGAGGAAAATGATCTTTTGGGCAGGCCCGATTGATATGTTTGAAATCAATGCACATACGAAGGGAATTGTCCTTTTTGGGAACCATAACGACATTGGCGAGCCACTCGGAGTGGTATATCTCTCGGATGAACTCTGCTGCAAGGAGTCGAGCCACCTCTTCGCCAATGGCTTTTTTCTTCTGAACGGCGGACCGTCGAAGATGTTCTTTAACAGGTTTTGCTTTTGAATCGACTCTAAGGCGATGCTTAGCCAGTCCCCTGGGAACACCTGGCATGTCAGCTGGCTTCCATGCGAAGATGTCCCAGTCTTCCTATTTAGAGTCGAGTGTAGTGGAAATATGGGTCGGAGCTGCATTGGGGTCAGTCGGGTGGATGTGAACTGGCTTCATCTCCCCGGACGACTGAAATGCTGACTCTGTGGCGGGCTTCTTGGCCCGCAGTAAATCACTCGGATCTGCGTTCTTCTTGTATCCCTCTAGCTCTATCACTGTTATCTGGTCATCCGCAATCTTTGAGCCTTTCTGGAAACACTCTTCTGCTTTCTTCCGGTTACCAGTGACGGTGATCACGCCTTTGGGGCCAGGCATCTTTAACTTGAGGTACACGTAACATGGTCGAGCCATGAAGCGGGCGTAGGCTGGTCTTCCTAAGATAGCATGGTAGGCGCTCTGGAAATCTACGATTTCAAATTTCAGCTTCTCTTTGCGGAAATGCTTCGAGTCGCCGAACACCACATCCAGAGCTATTTGGCCGAGTGACTCAGCCTTCTTTCCTGGGATGACTCCATGAAAACTCATGTTGCTGGAACTGAGCCTGGACATCGGAATGCCCATTCCCTTGAGCGTCTCTGCATACAGTATGTTCAACCCGCTGCCGCCATCCATCAATACCTTCGTCAGTTGAGTGCCTTCGACGACCGGGTCGACCACCAGTGCTTGCCTCCCAAGGGTGGCAATATGAGTAGGATGGTCCGACTGGTCGAAAGTAATGGGAGTTTGCGACCATCTCAGATAGTTTGGTGTCGCCGGTGCGACCATATTGACTTCTCGGTTGATCACTTTCAGTCGACTTTTGCTCTCTACATCAGCAAAAATCATCAAAGTGGAGTTGACATGAGGGTACTCTCCATCACTGTCCTGCTTGTCCTCAGCCTTGTCCGACTCCTTCTCTTTGTCCTTCGGCTGTTTCCCTTGGAACTGCTGGATTAAGAGCCGGCACTGACGAGTGGTATGCTTTGGGTAGATGAAGTTACCCTCTTCGTCTTTCTTCGTGTGGATATGACACGGCAGGTCCATCACATCATTACCCTCCTTATCCTTTACCTTCTTGGGGTTCCAAGATCCTTTGGGCTTCCCTTTAAATTTGCCCTGTGTCACGACTAGAGCCTCTCCAGGAGCTGCTAGCTCGGCCTTCCGCTTTTGCTTCCGACTGGAGTATCCTTTATCCGACTGACTCGGCTTGTACTTGCCGCTCCGGAGTCGGTCCTCTTCTTCGCCGTTGGCGTACTTGGTGGCTATTTCCATTATCTGACTCAGAGTCATGTCTCCAGTTTGACCAAACTTCAGGCTCAACTCTCTATTCTTGACGCCATCTTTGAAGGCGCAAACCGCTTGATGGTCTGACACATTCTCTACAGTGTGATGCAAAGTGATCCACCTCTGGATGTAATCCCTCAGTGTTTCACTCGACTTTTGTACATAAACTTGTAGCTCAGTCAATCCAGCAGGTCGCTTGCAAGTTCCCTCAAACATCCTGACGAACACTCGAGAAAGATCTTCCCACGTGTAAATGCTGCTGGGAGCTAAATGATTCAACCATGCCCTGGCTGAACCCTCTAGCATAAGTGGCAAATGTTTCATGGCCACCTCATCATTACCGCCACCAATCTGAACAGCCACTCGGTAGTCTTCGAGCCAAGTTTCAGGCTTAGACTCTCCGATGAACTTACTCACCCCAGTCGCCAACCTGAAGTTGGGGGGTATCACTGCGGCTCTGATCGCTCTGCTAAAACATTCTGGACCTGAAAGATGGACTCGGCTGCTTGTGGGCACATCTCTGTCATGACCACCTCTATGAGCTCTGTTTCGGTCAACCAAACCTTGCACGATGATGGATCTCGCGTCAAAGCCTGGCTCTCTGGGGTCGACTGGAGCTCTCCGCCCAACACTGAGCTGGCGTCTGTCATCTTGCTGCCGATGGGCGTTAGACCCACTTCTCGGAGGAGGAGTGGGCCCTCGACGCCTATCATCACAATCAAATCGGTCATCATAGTGGTCCCGCCGGCCTTCACGTCCCATGCGCCTCGGAGGCGACCTTGGACTGAGCCGACTGAACAGTATTCGTAGTGACAGATCGACTGTGAATCCTGTTACGTGACTGTGACACAGCTGAATTCTGATCTCCTGCTGCCCGGAGCAAATCTCTGATCTACATCAAGCCTCTTCCAGCCTCTGACTGAGAGGGCTGAATTGACTCCGCTATGCGGGCTGCAGCTGCCAAATTCTGAATTGGGGTTCGATATACCTGAGTTGGTTGCGGAAAGAGCTGACGTAGATTGGAGTTAGTCGCTCGTTGACACGCACGCTCGTCGAGTGCTCATTGAAGGTTCTCCAGTCGAGTGCGTTCAGCCAGGTTGGCTATACGCGCCTCTTCTAGGGCGCGAGCCTCAGGTGTTTCTCCTGCTATGGGAGTATGCAGGGCATCCATGTTCCGGCGGCGAAGTTCTTCTCTCTGCTGGGAAGTGAGCGGCTTGGGTTGGTACTCTTCATGGGCTTGAGCGGCGTCGTCCTCGTCGTTCATCCCATCGCCGCGGGGGAAACCGGGAGGACTACGGGGCCTGTTGACCATCAGGACCTCCGCCGCTGGGTCACTGCTACCGCACTCGGATGCAGTCCCTACGGAGCCAGTCGACACGTCGAACAGGCCGTAGAGAGACTCGTCGGGCTCAATCGCCGCGACTTGGGTGGTGGCCGATTGGCGAGCCACTGCGTGCCTCACCCATCGCTGGAGCCTCGAACGACCAGAGCGCTTGCGCTGGTGGGAGACAGGGAGGGAGGACGGCACATGAGTCGATCGGTATGGAGTCGACGACTGCCACAGCAAGACGCCGCGGACACACGCCCGAAAGTGCGTCGTCCCGCGGACGGGGAGCGCGTCGATGTCGAGTGGTGCCTCCTGGAGCCAAGCGGAGTCGTCGGCGATGAAAGTGAGTGCACCGAGACGGATCTCGTGGCCCTCGACTAGTGCTCTGCCGGAAACCATGATGAAGGCGATCGGACAAATTGCAACTTCTCCAAAAAAAATCGCTAAGACACCTGCCCCAAGGTGGGCGCCAACTGTCGTGGTTCTAAGTCTGATAGTATAGTGGGGGTAAGTATGGAAAGGCAAGGTCCTAGCTATGGAGTAGTTGTATACACGGGTGTTTAGCGAGTTCAGGCCCTTCTCGGAGGAAGTAACAGCCCTACGTCTCGGAGCCCGGAGGCGGTCGACTAATTTCTGTGTATATGAGTTACAGGGGTGCGAACCCTTTACACTGAGGAGGGGGTGGCTTATATAGAGTTCGCCAGACCCCTCCGGCCCTCAGTTATGCGGGGTTTAAAGTACATTAAGACAGGGGTTACTGGTAACGCCCTCATAAAGTGCTATGAAGACTATTAAAGCTACCTAATGACAAACCGTTGCGTGCTGAGTGACCTTTGGTCTCCTGGTCGTCGAGTGGTTAGCTTCATGGTCGAGTGGCTATCTTCATCGTCGAGTGTCTTCGGTTCGTCGAGTGAAGTCCCTCTTAGTCGACTGGAAGGTAGCTTCTTCTAAGGGTTACCTTGGGTATGGTATCCATGATAGGTATATGACCCTACCCTAGGTACATATCCTCATCACCCCCCCCAAGGGGAGTCCGAATTGGACTAGGGGAGGGGGGCACAGCCTCTCTTTCCCTCTCCCTCTCCCTCTCCTTCCTTCCGCCTTCCCCCTCCTAGTTGGACTAGGAAAGGGGGAGTCCTACTCCTACTAGGAGGAGGACTCCTCCGCTCCTTGGCGCACCCAAGGGCCGGCCAGTCTCCCCCTTGCTCCTTTATATACGGGGGCAGGGGGGCACTCTAGGACATATAGGTTGACATTGTTTAGCCGTGTGCGGTGCCCTCCTCCACAGTTACACACCTCGGTCATATCGTCGTAGTGCTTAGGCGAAGCCCTACACCGGTAACTTCATCATCACTGTCACCACACCGTCGTGCTGACGAAACTCTCCCTCGGCCTCAACTGGATCAAGAGTACGAGGGACGTCCCTGAGCTGAATGTGTGCTGATCACGAATGTGTCGTACGTTCGGTGCTAAGATCAATCGGATCGTGAAGACGTACGACTACATCAACCACGTTGTCATAACGCTTCCGCTTTCGGTCTACGAGGGTACGTGGACACACTCTCCCCTCTCGTTGATATGCATCACGTAGATAGATCTTGCATGATCGTAGGAATTTTTTTGAAATTACCGTGTTCCCCAACAGTGGAATCCGAGCCAGGTCTATGCGTAGATCTTATATGCACGAGTAGAACACAAAGAGTTGTGGGCGATAATAGTCATACTGCTTACCAGCATGTCATACTTTGATTTGGCGATATTGTTGGATGAAGCGACTTAGACCAACATTACATGTATGCTTACGCGAGACTGGTTCTACCGACGTGCTTCGCATACAGGTGGTTAGTGATTGTCCGTTTCTCCAACTTTAGTTGAATCGAGTGTGGCTATGCCCAGTCCTTGTTGAAGGTTAAAACAACACACATGACAAAAAATCGTTGTGGTTTTGATGCGTAGGTAAGAACGGTTCTGGCTAGAAGCCTATAGCAGCCACGTAAAACTTGCAACAACAAAGTAGAGGATGTCTAACTTGTTTTTGCATGGCTTGCTGTGATGTGATATGGTCAGGCATGATGTGATATAATTTGTTGTATGAGATGATCATGTTTTGTAACAAAGTTATTGGCAACTGGCAGGATATGGTTGTCGCTTTATTGTATGCAATGCAATCGCCATGTAATTGTTTTACTTTATCACTAAGTGGTAGCGATAGTTGTAGTAACAATAGTTGGCGAGATGACAACATGCTACGATGGAGATCAAGGAGTCGCGCCGGTGACTATGGAGATCATGATGATGCTTCGGCGATGGAGATCATGAGCACAAGATGATGATGGCCATATGATGTCACATATTTTGATTGCATGTGATGTTTATCATTTATGCATCTTATTTTGCTTAGTACGGCGGTAGCATTATAAGATGATCCCTTACTAAATTTCAAGGTATAAGTGTTCTCCCTGAGTATGCACTGTTGCTACAGTTCATCGTGCCGAGACACCATGTGATGATCGGGTGTGATAAGATCTACGTTCACATACAACGGGTGCCAGCCAGTTTGGCACACGCAGAATACTTGGGTTAAACTTGACGAGCCTAGCATATGCAGATATGGCCTCGGAACACTAAGACCGAAAGGTCGAGCGTGAATCATATAGTAGATATGATCAACAAAGTGATGTTCACCATTGAAAACTACTCCATCTCATGTGATGATCGGACATGGTTTAGTTGATTTTGATCACGTGATCACTTAGATGATTAGAGGGATGTCTATCTAAGTGGGAGCTCTTAAGTAATATGATTAATTGAACTTTAATTTATCATGGACTTAGTCCTGATAGTATTTTGAAAATTATGTTGTAGATCAATAGCTCGCGTTATAGCTTCCTTATGTTTTTATATGTTCCTAGAGAAAAACTAAGTTGAAAGATGATGGTAGCAATGATGCGGACTGGGTCCGTGATCTGAGATTTATCCTCATTGCTGCATAGAAGAATTATGTCCTTGATGCACTGCTAGGTGATAGACCTGTTGCAGGAGTAGATGCAGACATTATGAACGTTTGGCTAGCTCAATATGATGACTACTTGATAGTTTAGTGCACCATGCTTTATGGCTTAGAATCGGGACTTCAAAGACGTTTTGAACGTCATGGACCATATGAGATGTTCCAGGAGTTGAAGTCAATATTTCATACAAATACCCGAGTTGAGAGATATGAAGTCTCCAACAAGTTCTATAGCTAAAAGATGGAGGATAATAGCTCAAGCAGTAAGCATGTGCTCGGATCGTCTAGGTACTACAATTGCTTGAATCAAGTGGGAGTTAATCTTCTAGATAAGATAGGGATTGACAGAGTTCTCTAGTCACCATCACAAGTTACTGGAACTTCGTGATGAACTATAGTATGCAAGGGATGACGAAAATGATTCCCAGGCTCTTCGTGATGCCAAAATCGACGAAGGTAGAAATCAAGAAAGAGCATCAAGTGTTGATGATTGACAAGACCACTAGTTTCAAGAAAAGCGCGAAGGGAAATAAAGTGAACTTCAAGTAGAATGGCAAGCAAGTTGTCACTCCCATGAAGAAGCCCAAAGCTAGACCAAAGCCTGAAATTGAGTGCTTCTACTGCAAAAGAAATGGTCACTGGAAGCGGAAATGCCCTGAATATTTGGTGGATAAGAAGGATGGCAAAGTGAACAAGGGTATATTTGATAAACAGGTTATTGATGTGTACCTTACAAGTGTTTATAGTAGCCCCTGGGTATTTGATACCTGTTCGGTTGCTAATATTAGTAACTCAAAACAGGAGTTACAGAATAAACAAAGACTAGTTGAGGGTGAAGTGATGATGTGTGTTGGAAGTGGTTCCAAGATTGATATGATCATCATCGCACACTCCCTATACTTTTGAGATTATTGTTGAACCTAAACAAATGTTATTTGGTGTTTTTGTTGAGCATAAATATGATTAGATCATATTTATTGCGATATGATTATTCATCTAAGACAGAGAATAAATTGTTCTTTTGTTTACATGAATAAACCTTCTATGGTCATACACCCAATGTTGATGGTTTATTGAATCTTGATCGTAGTGATACCCATATTCATACTATTGATGCCAAAATATGCAAAGTTGATAATGATAGTGCAACATATTTGTGGCACTATCGTTTAGGTCATATTGGTGTAAAGCACATGAAGAAACTACATAAAGATGAATTTTTGGAATCACTTGATTATGAATCATTTGGTGCTTGCGAACCGTGCCTTATGGGCAAGATGACTAAAACTCTGTTCTCCGGAACAATGGAACGAGCTAGTGACTTATTGGAAATAATACATACCGATGTATGCAGTCCAATGAGTATTGATGCTCGTGGCAGGTATCATTATTTTCTGACATTCACAGATGATTTGAGCAGATATGTGTATATCTACTTAATGAAACACAAGTCTGAAACATTTGAAAAGTTCAAGGAATTTCAGAGTGAAGTGGAAAATCATTGTAACAAGAAAATAAAGTTTCTACGATCTGATCGTAGAGCAGAATATTTTAGTTACGAGTTTGGCCTTCATTTAAACAATGTGGAATAGTTTCACAGTTCACGCCAGTTGGAACACCATAGCGTAATGGTGTGTCTGGACATCGTTACCGCACTTTATTGGATATGGTGCGATCCATGATGTCTCTTACCGATTTACCACTATCGTTTTGGGGTTATGCATTAGAGACAGCTACATTCACATTAAAAAGGGCACCATCAAAATCCGTTGAGACGACGACTTATGGACTGTGGTTTGGCAAGAAACCAAAGTTGTCGTTTCTTAAAGTTTGGGGTTGCGATGCTTATGTGAAAAAGCTTCAACCTGATAAGCTCAAACCGAAATCGAAGAAGTGCGTCTTCATATGATACCCAAAGGAAACTGTTGGGTACACCTTTTATCACAGATCCGAAGGCAAAATCTTTGTTGCTAAGAATGGATCCTTTCTAGAGAAGGAGTTTCTCTCGAAAGAAGTGAGTGGGAGGAAAGTAGAACTTGATGAGGTAATTGTACCTTCTCCCTTATTGGAAAGTAGTTCATCACAGAAATTAGTTCCAGTGATTCCTACACCAATTAGTGAGGAAACTAATGATGATGATCATGTAGATTCAGATCAAGTTACTACCGATCCTCGTAGGTCTTCCAGAGTAAGATCCGCACCAGAGTGGTATAGTAATCCTGTTCTGGAAGTCATGTTACTAGACCATGATGAACCTACGAACTATAAGGAGGTGATGATGACCCTAGATTCCGCGAAATGGCTTGAGGCCATGAAATCTGAGATAGGATCCATGTATGAGAACAAAGTGAGGACTTTGCTAGACTTGCCTGATGATCGGCAAGCCATAGAAAATAAATGGATCTTCAAGAGGAAGACGGACGTTGATAGTAGTGTTACTATCTACAAAGCTCGACTGGTCGGAAAAAGGTTTTCGACAAAGTTCAAGGAGCTGACTACAATGAGACTTTCTCACCCGTAGTGATGCTTGAGTCTGTCCGAATCATGTTAGCAATTGCTGCATTTTATGATTATGAAATTTGGCAGATGGATTTCAAAACTGCATTCCTAAATGGATTTCTAGAAGAAGAGTTGTATATGATGCATCTAGAAGGTCTTGTCGATCCAAAGGGTGCTAATAAAGTGTTCAAGCTCCAGCGATTCATTTATGGACTGGGGAAAGCCTCTCGGAGTTGGAATAAAATGCTTTGATAATATGATCAAAGCATATTGTTTTATACAAACTTTTGGAGAAGCCTGTATTTACAAGAAAGTGAGTGGGAGCTCTGTACCATTTCTGATCTTATATGTAGATGACATATTGTTGATTGGAAATGATATAGAATTTCTGGATAGCATAAAGGGATACCTGAATATGAGTTTTTCTATGAAAGACCTTGGAGAAGCTGCTTACATATTGGGCATCAAGATCTATAGAGATAGATCAAGACGCTTAATTTGACTTTCACAAAGCACATACCTTGGTAAAGTTTTGAAGAAGTTCAAAAATGGATCAGTCAAAGAAAGGATTCTTGCCTGTATTACAAGGTGTAAAGTTGAGTGAGACTCAAAGCCCGACCACGGTAGAAAAAATGGAAGTCATTCCATATGCCACAGTCATAGGTTCTATAAAGTATGATGTGATGTGTTCCAGACTTATTGTGTACCCTGCCCTGAGTTTGGCAAGGGAGTACAATTTTGATCTAGGAGTAGATCACTAGACAACGGTCAAGATTATCCTTAGTGAGGACTAAGGAAATATTTCTCGATTATGGAGGTGATAAAAGAGGTCGTCGTAAAGAGTTATATCAATGCAAGCTTTTACACCGATCCAGATGACTCTAAATCTCAATCTGAATACATATAGAAAGTGGGAGCAATTAGCTAGAGTAGCTCCATGCATAGCATTGTAGACATAGAATATTTGCAAAATACATACGGCTCTGAATGTGACAGACCCGTTGACTAAACTTCTCTCATGAGCAAAACATGATCACACCTTAGTACTCTTTGGGTGTTAATCACACAGCGATGTGAACTAGATTATTGACTCTAGTAAACCCTTTGGGTGTTGGTCACATGACAATGTGAACTATGGGTATTAATCACATACATATGTGAATATTGGTGTTAAATCACATGGTGATGTGAACTAGATTATTGACTCTAGTGCAAGTGGGAGACTAAAGGAAATATGCCCTAGAGGCAATAATAAAGTTATTATTTATTTCCTGAATTCATGATAAATGTTTATTATTCATGCTAGAATTGTATTAACCGGAAACATAGTACATGTGTGAATACATAGACAAAACTTGTAGTCCCTAGTATGCCTCTACTTGACTAGCTCGTTAATCAAAGATGGTTATGTTTCCTAACCATAGACATGTGTTGTCATTTGATGAACGTGGTCAAATCATTAGGAGAATGATGTGATGGACATGACCCATCCGTTAGCTTAGCATTATGATCGTTATAGTTTCATTGCTACTGCTCTCTTCATGACTTATACGTGTTCCTCAGACTATGAGATTATGCAACTCCCTGATACCGTAGGAACACTTTGTGTGCTACCAAATGTCACAACGTAAATGGGTGATTATAAAGGTGCTCTACAGGTGTCTCTGAAGGTGTTTGTTGGGTTGGCATAGATCGAGATTAGGATTTGTCACTTCGTGTTTCGGAGAGGTATCTCTCAGCATCTCGGTAATACTCATCACTATAAGACTTGCAAGCATTGTGACTAATGATTTAGTTGCCGGATGAAGTATTAGGAACGAGTAAAGAGACTTGCCAATAAACGAGATTGAACTAGGTATGATGATACCGACGATCGAATATTGGGAAAGTAACAAACCGATGACAAAGGGAACAACGTATGTTGTTATGCGGTTTGACCAATAAAGATCTTCGTAGAATATGTAGGAACCAATATGAGCATCCAGGTTCCACTATTGGTTATTGACCGGAGACGTGTCTCGGTCATGTCTACATAGTTCTCGAACCCGTAGGGTCCGCACGCTTAACGTTCGATGTCGATTGGTATTATGAGTTTATGTGTTTTGATGTACCGAAGGTAGTTTGCAGTGCCGGATGTGATCACGGACATGATGAGGAGTCTCTAAATGGTCGAGAAATAAAGATTGATATATTGGGCGGCAATATTCGGACACCGGAAGTGTTCCGGTTGATTTCGGAGAAAACCGGAGTGCCGGAGGGGTTACCGGAACCCCTTGGGGAAGTATTGGGCCTTAGTGGGCCTTAGGGGAGAGAGAGGGCAGCAACCCAGGAGGTGGCACGCACCCCCCCCCAAGGTGAGTCCTAATTGGACTAGGGGAGGGGGGCGCAGCCTCTCTTTCCCTCTCCCTCTCCCTCTCCTTCCTCCCCCCTTCCCCCTCCTAGTTGGACTAGGAAAGGGGGAGTCCTACTCCTACTAGGAGGAGGACTCCTCCCCTCCTTGGCGCGCCCAAGGGCCGGCCGGCCTCCCCCTTGCTCCATTATATACGGGGTAGGGGGCACCCTAGGACACAAAAGTTAACATTGTTTAGCCGTGTGTTGTGCCCCCCTCCAAAGTTACACACCTCGGTCATATCGTCGTAGTGCTTAGGCGAAGCCCTACGCCGGTAACTTCATCATCACCGTCACCATGCCGTCGTGCTGACGAAACTCTCCCTCAGCCTCAACTGGATCAAGAGTACGAGGGATGTCCCCGAGCTGAACATGTGCTGATCGCGGAGGTGTCGTACGTTCGGTGCTAAGATCTGTCGGATCGTGAAGACGTATGACTACATCAACCGCGTTGTCATAACGCTTCCACTTTCGTTCTAAGAGGGTACATGGACACACTCTCCCCTCTCGTTGCTATGCATCACATAGATAGATCTTGCATGATCGTAGGACTTTTTTTGAAATTACCGCGTTCCCCAACAACACCCACGACAGTATCCGAAGTCAGGAGTTTTCTTGGATTAGCCGGATACTACTGCCAGTTCATCGAAGGATTCTCCAAAATTTCCAAGCCAATGACAAAACTCCTCAAGAAAGACAAGAAGTTTGAATGGACTGAGGATTGCGAGTAGAGCTTCAACGAGGTAAAAACCAGATTGACATCAGCACCAGTCCTGACTCTCCCAGACATTTACCGCTGCTTCGATGTGTATTGTGACGCATCCAGAAAAGGTATTGGGTGCGTACTTATGCAATACGGCAAGTAGTAGCTTACGCATCTCGCCAACTACGACCTCATGAAGGAAATTATCCTACGCGTGATTTGGAACTGGCCGTGGTTGTGCACTCTCTAAAGATTTGGAGACATTATCTCATTGGGAAGAGATGTCAAATATTTACCGACCACAAGAGTCTCAAATATATCTTTACTCGGCCATACTTAAACCTTCGATAGCGAAGATGGCTCGAGTTGGTCAAGGACTATGATCTGGGAAGAAATTACCATCCGGGAAAAGCTAACGTGGTCGCTGATGCCCTCAATCGCAAGCCTGCCAATTTAAACGTCATGTTGGAGTCGTCGCCTCCAGAACTCCAGAAAGAGATCGCTCAGCTAAACTTGGTAATTGTTAATGCCAGTCTTGCGAATATTCTGGAAGTAACTCCTACTCTAGAAGAAGAGATTCGTGTGGCACAGGCTGACAACAAGAGTCTGCAAGTATATTTCCAACGTCTGCATGAAGGCAAGACTCAGGATTTCTCAAAGGACGCACTGGGTACACTCAGGTTTCGGGGAAGGATATGCGTACCTGAGCAAGTATACTTAAAGAAGAAAATTTTGGTAGAAGCACACGAATCTTCATATTCGATACACTTCGGTAGCACCAAAATGTATGAAGACTTTCGACAGGTATTTTGGTGTGATAGAATGAAACGGGACATCGCATATTTTGTCGCTTGTTGCGACATCTGCAACAAAGTAAAGGAGGAACACCAGAAACCCGCCGGACTTCTCCAACCTCTACCTGTCTCACAATGGAAATGGGACGATGTCTGCATGGACTTTATCATCGGTATACCCAAGACTCACCAAGGCAATGATGCTATATGGGTCATAGTGGACACGCTGACAAAAGTGGCTCATTATATTCCCATCCGCACCACCCTCCACGTTGATCAACTCACACAGTTGTACGTATCTCGGATTGTCAGTCTGCATGGAGTGCCAAAAACAGTCACTTCGGACCGAGGTTCATTGTTTACCTCTGCATTTTGGTCCTGACTCCGTCAAGCATTGGGAACCGCTCTCAAATATAGCACCGCCTATCATCCACAGACAGACGGACAGACCGAGCGAGTGAATCAAATTCTTGAAGATATGTTGTGAGCATGTGCCTTAGCCCATGGACCCAAATGGGAAGATTGTCTTCCATATGCGGAATTCTCGTACAACAACAGTTTTCAAACCAGCCTGAAAGTGTCACCCTTTGAAGCGTTATATGGTCGTAAGTGCCGCACTCCATTAAATTGGTCTCAAACCGGAGACAGTCGTATCTTCGGTACCGATCTGATATTGGTGGCAGAGAAGCAAGTCAAGGAAATTCGAGATAGACTTCAACTGGCTAAGTCATGATAGAAAAGTTATTATGATGCCAAGCATCGACAAGTCAGTTTTGAACCCGGTGAACATGTGTATCTCCGAGTCACCCCCATGAAGGGAGTCAAGAGATTTCAGACCCGAGGCAAATTGGCACCAAGATATATTGGTCCGTTCCCGGTTATGACACGAGTTGGCACCGTTGCTTATCAGCTGGAATTGCCACCAGAATTATCGGATGTACACAACATGTTCCACGTGTCACAACTAAGAAGGTGTATTTCACCACCCGAGAAAAGGACTAATATGTCAGAAATTGAGCTTGCCATAGATTTAACTTATGAGGAGAGACCGTTCAGAATCTTGGATGAGGCAGAAAGGGTTACATGCAACAAAGCGATCAAATTTGACAAGGTCCAGTGGGAGCATCACACAGAAGAAGAAGTAACCTTGGGAAAGAGAGGAATTTTTAAGGATAACCCACCCAGAATAGTTTTCCCAAGCAACCGAATCTCGAGGACAAGATTCATCTTAAGTGGGGGAGGTTTGTGACAGCCTGGTTTTTGCCTTCTCTCTTTTTCTGGACTTTTAGTTGCCTTTTCTTTGGATTTGGTGTTTTTAATCAATTCAGATGGACCTGAACACTTGGGCATACCCTTGATTTTCACCCAAGCGAACCATCCACCTCTAACTCACCTTTTCTTCTCTGAAAAACTCCAACAAAAGCCCGATGAATATTTTTCATAAAAGAAAAATATTCATTTTCCTCCCTGAAAATCACTTCAGAGAAGAATGCTCCAAAGCAACCCATAGATTTCTTGCTCCAAAAATCTTGAATAAATTCACAAATATTCTGTGAACCCTAGGGCACCTTCCTGAGCAAAAATATTGCATAACTTTCTGTAATATTTTTTCTACAGAAAATCATTTCTGTTCTAGACAGAATGATCACTTTGCACAACAAGTATATTTTTGCTTGATCTTTTGGGGCTGATCTTTTCTGAGCTTGATTACCTTCCTAAGAGATCACTAAACCCCAAAGCACAACCGTTAACTCCCACTAAATTTTTCTCAGTTAAGCTCACAAGTTTCTGTCCAGAAACTTGCCAGGAAGATAGCCACTCCCACAGTGCACCTGTGATCCAACCAAATGTGCAAAACAACTAAAACCACTAAGGACTAGCTGTCAGACATGTTGTTTGGGATTAGCTCAGCATGATGCCATAGTTCACGCGGTGAACACATTCTTCCAATCTGGTTGGCATGCGTTCGACGCGCTCTGTGTTGCACCAACGCCTCTATTTCGCGCGTGCTCACTGACCACACTGCAACACCTTGCCAAACCGCGCCACCATCTCCGTTTGAGCCCCCTTAACTGCACCCTGGCGCACGCCGACACTGGAGCTCGCCACAACAAGCATGGGCACGGCGCGTGTACTGCATCCGTGCCCCTATGCTCACCGTGTACTGCGCTCCTGTGCTCGTCGCAGCTCGCCTACACCTCCCGCTTGACCTCTGGCATCTACCCCCTCTCTCACTGATGCCATTCGTCGTCGGGCGAGGCTCCAGAGAACTCTGGCGAGCTCTCGATCCCTGCCTCAGCCTCGGCTATAAATAGAGCTCCCCCGAGCTCGTTCCTCTCCTCACACACACTCATCACACCTCCACACACACCCGTAAAATGCCGCAGCCCGGTCGGGCAGGCCTCTGGCCGCCATCCCCACCCCGAGCTTGCCGGCGATCCCCCTCCTCTGCCCCCACCCACTCCAAAGCCGCTCGAGCTCAGCTGACCCCTCCGGCGTGTTCGTGGTAATCCACTGGTGCGTGCTGGTGCTGTTGGAGCTGCTGGACTGGACCTGTGTCGTTGGAGCCACCATCTCCGACGAGCTCCGCCCGCTGTCGCTGCTGGAGAGCTCTGTTCCGACCCTGTCCGGCCACCCCTAGCCATGCTATGGGTATGGGCAGGCGTGCCTCGATCTCCTCTTCAATCCTATCCCTCTAGATCTCGTCGTCGGGCGCTCCTTGCCGGAGAAAGCACCGTCACTGTGCAGCCCGCCTATGTTTCTCTCTCTCCCCCTCCGACCTGATAGCTAGGCCCCACTGTCAGCCTCTTAGGCCGCGCCCGAAGCAGTATGAGTGGTGGTGCCCTGGCGTTTTACGCCTTCGACGTTACCCCCCTGGTTTTTCTTTTAATTGAAATTTAGTTCAAATTTGAACAGAACTTTGACTGGATGTAACTTTTATTTTACAAGTCCAAATGAGTTGATTCTTTTTGCATTCCGTTCTTACTGGAAAAACATAGCAGCACACCCAAGGTGAGATTTTTCCTTTCTACCTAGAATTTCTGGTAATTTTCAGAAGTGTTCTTGATATTTTCTTTTTGTCATTTGATTTATTTTCAGAAGGTGAAGCTTGTCTTGAAGGCATCTAGGAGTGTGAAGCTCCTCTGGACTAAGGCAAGCCACAACAACATGATCATGGTGTCTTTGCAATATCCATGATTTTATACTTGAATTTATATGATATTCATTGCATATAGTATAAAATAAATAAATGATGCTTGTGTAATTTAGTTTTTCATGATCAAAATGCTTAGTTAACAGAAATGAATGCTTGAACTAGTGAGATATAGCTTGAGTGGTTGATATAAGTAAATTTTGTCATGACTATGGTATTATGAGCATGAGTATTATTCTTGCTATATGGAAAATGAGTTTTATTTGATAAATACCAACAAAAGTAATGAGTAGAAATAACCAATAAGAAAGGACCAGAAATGTTGCAAGTTGAGTTTGTGCAAGTAGAACTTTGAATAAGGTTGATCTGTTATTGTTAAGTGATATATGATGCATGATACATGGTTGCATAAGCATGGCATATTGTGACTCGAGAATTTCTTTTAGTTTCAAGTTAAACCTGATGATAATTGAACTTGAACTTAAAGTTGGTCGGGTGATGGTGCCACTGAATCGGGTTGCCAAGTGCAACCATATTTGCCATAGTATGGGGAGGTCGTAGTCATTCCGTTGTCATGCCTCTTGTGGGTGCCTCCAACTAGGGAAGGTTATGGGCGTGCGTTACCCTGGCCCTGTAAGCAGACATAACCTTGTGGACCTGTTGTTGTTATGGTACCATGTCCCCGTTTGGGACTGTTTATTTGCCATGACGGTGGTAGTTTTGCCTTTGGTAGGCTCGGTCACCCAGGACTGATCCCAGAGGGAAGTTGGTCGGAGTGGTCGTAAGAGTGTCATGGAAATGGGAGGGTTCTGTCGGAATGCCGTTGGTCCAACCGAATGGGAGTGCGAGGCCATGGGTTCCGTGGTGTGGGTAAAGTGTGCTACCTCTGCAGAGTGTATTAATCTATCGATAGCCACACCCGCGGATAAGGGCCCAGTTCGTAAGTAAGTCACACCATGGATCAACTTTCATAAATAATCTTGCACACTAAGTTATTTGCATTGCACTTGTTGAGTTATGATGATGTAAGTGAGACTGACTGTTGTGATATTACTTGTGATCCTGGAGTGATCACTAATTGGTTACGAGGTAACATGTTGAACCAAGTGTGGTTCCATTCGTGGTCCGTTGTGATCACTGTTCGGTTGCGAGGCAACCTATTGGTAAGAGAGTCCGAGTGACTCAATGCACAAGTTTGGTCACTACATGAGTAGCATGTTGATACTTGCATTGAACTTGTTTAAATGTCATGATGTTGTTTGTCATTATGGTTTTGATTGTTGTGAGCTTGCAAGTACATTCAATGTACTAACCTGGCGTGTTATGCCAGATTTCAGGAAAGTGTAACTGGATAGGAGTGCTGCCGTGTCTAGACCGTGTCCACATCGGTCTATGGAGTCCCGCTACGTTGTTATTCCGCTGCCATGTAGATGTCGTGCTCGAGGCCCCTTTATGTTCACTAAATAATGTACATATTGTTTAGCCGCACCGAGTGTGCCGCTTGGCCTCGCTACTTGATGTAATGTAACACTATGCTTCCACTAGTTTCAATAAAGTGGTGATTTCTGTATCAAGATGTTGTGTGTTGCCAGAACAACATGATCTCTGGGTTGGCAATGCAAGGTAAATCGATCGCTCTGAGCCGGGGTGCCACAACGCTTGGTATCAGAGCCGCGTTGACTGTAGGACACGCTAGACCCCGACACGCGAAGTAAACGTTAGTTAGTTGCTAATTGAGTGCCATTAGAATTTGCATCTGGATGCTACACTGCATTGCATGCATTTGACTTATTGTTATTTCTAACATGTTCATGGTTGTGAGTATAGATGGCTCTGATGCTATATCCATGTCAGTTGTAGCTGATGCCCTACACTTCTCCACATCTCCTCCGTAGTGTGTGGCGTCGACTGTACCCTCACGGTGAAGACCCAGCAGATCGGAGATTCTTGTTGAGTTACACTATGCTGAGGCTCAGATGCAGAACCACCCAGGTTTTCATTTCTACCCATCCCTGCATGATGATGGTCATGTTTGCTTTCATTATGTTGATCCGACGTCTAATAGTGACACTAGCCACCTTTCTCTATATATCACTGTTAGCTATCTTCTGATTCACGAGTTGGCTTGAGAGCTGAATCGTGCTTGTTCTGCTTTAGTCGCCACTAGATCCTACCCTACTCCACCTTCTATGCGGTTTACTCCTTATATTGTGCCCAATTCTAGCTCGCATGTTTCTCTGGTTACCCCCACGACTAGCTCGGGCACCTCACTGGTGAACCCATACATTGCTCCTACTGAGTGGGCGTCTCTTCTCGCTACTCCCGCAGCTCCCATGATCCCTTCTCGTTCCGCACCTGCCCCTGAGGGAGAGCCCTCGAGGCAGCGTCGTCGTGTTACCTTTAACCCGGAGGTTTCGGTTGGAGTCCTCAGTTCAGGATCTGGGTCTGACTCAGGAGAGGATCCAGCAACACCAGCAGAGTCCTAGAGCGTCTGAGTATCAGCAGTGGTCATGTGATGTATGGATGTAGTTGTATGATCCATGATGCATGTACGCGAGTAGTCGCAGCCGTCATGAGTTTAACTTTCATGTAGGAGACTATGTATAATTATGTTGGAACTTTTTATTCAATCGTTGTGTTTTCGGTTTGTTCGCTTTTCCGAGTTTGTCACTGGTTTTTCTTTCCATGATTGGATGTTTCTCATATTGGTTGCTTTTATTTGGAAAAATAAATAGTAGGATCACACGAGGAGGCAGCAGCATGCAGGCTTGTGAGGATGTCCATGTTCGTCATTCAGCAAGACAGGCAGGACACTCCCCCGAGCCGTATCCGCAACCACCGCCTCCACCGCCAAATCCACCCTCCACTGAACAAATTATGCGATTGTTTGATGAAAGAAGGAATAATGATCTGATTGAGTTGTTAAAAAGTGTGCAAGCTATGGTTGGATAGAATGGAAATCCAAATGGACATCATTCTAAGTTGTCAGATTTTCAAAGGACTAAGCCTCCCAGTTTCAGTCAAGTGATTGACCCTTTGGAAGTAGATGATTGGTTGCAAACCATTGAGAAGAAACTTGATATTGCTCGCACTGATGAATCTGACAAGGTTCCGTTTGCTACCCACTATCTTGAAGGAGCCACTGCTATATGGTGGGATAATGCGAAAGCTCTGTGGCCTGTGGGAGAATAAATTACGTGGAATAATTTCAAGGACCAATTTCTAAAGTATCATATTCCAGCTGGTATGATGAAGGTCAAGCAACGCGAATTTCTTGGTCTCACTCAAGGTAGTCTGTCAGTAAGCGAATATTTGCACAACTTCAACCATCTGGCCCGTTATTCCCTTTATGATGTGGCCACGGAAGAAAGGAAGATAGAAATATTCCTTGGAGGATTAAATCAACACCTCAGGAGTGCTCTCTGCATGCTCAACTTTCCAGATTTTCAGTCTCTGGTGAACAAGGCTCTCATTACAGAAAGAGAGTACAAGCCTGTGCAAGACAACTGCCCCATAAATAATGACCACAAGCGCAAATTTGAGCCAAAGAAGGACGGACAGCCTATTCAGAAGGCCCGTACCTAGCAACAGACTTACGTGGAGTATCAACCAAATTGGCAGCAGAATGTGAACAAGACCACTACTCAAGTCAAGAATGATCTGACCAACCCAGTGCATGAAGAGCGTTAGCGCAACAACGCCTGCTTCAATTGTGACCTGACCAGAAATTATACCAGACAGTGTCCCAAGAAGTCAAATGCTCCGTTCCGACTGCAAGTCAATCGCATGGGGCCATATCATACCCAGAAGCTCATCCAAGGGCAAGTTAATAATCTCTTCGCAGAAGAAGCGCTGGAAAACCCCGAAGTCATCATTGGTATGTTTCCCATTAATAACATACCCGCAATAATTTTATTTGACTCTGGGCTTCCCACTCTTTTATTTCTTGGAGTTTCGTTGCCCAAAACAAATTTTCTTGCTCGCTATATGATGGTTCAATCCCTGGGATCCGTGATCAAAAGCCATCTGGTCTGCAAAAATTTGGAAATTGATATCAAGGGAGTCCGTTTTCCAACCACCTTGATAGTCATTGAGTCTGCCAAGTTGGATGTTATTTTGGGAATGAACTGGTTGACTCAGTGTCAAGTATGCATAAATTGTGCGACCCAAGAAGTCACCCTGACAAATTAGGAGGGCCAAGCCATAAAATTTATTGCCCGCAAATGTAAACCCAAAATGGACATGGCCTTCACTGCAATAGCTGAAGAATTGGATCTGATTCCGGTGGTCAGTGAATTTCCCGATGTATTCCCCGAAGAATTACCCGGAATGCCTCCAGACAGAGAGCTTGAGTTGCAATTGATCTTCTACCCGGGACATCACCATTGTACAAAAAGTATTATCAGATGCCTTCCTCCAAACTCGTGGAATTAAAGTTGGATGACATGCTACAAAAAGGATATATCCGCCCATGTTCGTCACCATGGGGATCACCTGTAATATTTGTGGACAAGAAAGATGGTGGTCTCAGGATGTGCGTGGACTACTTTCAGTTGAACGATGTCACCATCAAGAACAAATACCCACTACCAAGGATTGATGATTTGTTCGATCAACTCAGTGGTGCAAAGGTATTTTCCAAGATTGATTTAAGGACCGGATATCATCAACTGAAGATGAAGAAGGAAGATATTCCCAATTCCATGTTCACTACTCATTACGGTCTTTATGAATATATGGTGATGTCCTTCGGTCTCACAAATGCCCCCGCCTTTTTCGTGCATATGATGAATAAGGTGTTCATGGAATTCTTGGATAAGTTTGTGGTGGTTTTCATCGATGATATTCTCATATACTCTAGAAGTGACGAGGAGCACAAGGAACACCTCCGAGCAGTCTTACAGAAGCTTCGTGACCATCAGCTGTATGCGAAATTCAGCAAGTGTGAGTTTTGGCTCAAACAAGTCGGATTTCTGGGGCATGTTCTATCAGCAGAAGGTATTGCAATGGATCCAACAAAGTAAAAGATGTGCTTGATTGGGCAGCACCCACGACAGTATCCGAAGTCAGGAGTTTTTTGGATTAGCCGGATACTACCGCCGGTTCATCGAAGGATTCTCCAAAATTGCCAAGCCAATGACAAAACTCCTCAAGAAAGACAAGAAGTTTGAATGGACTGAGGATTGCGAGTAGAGCTTTAACGAGCTAAAAACCAGATTGACATCGCACCAGTCCTGACTCTCTCAGACATTTACCGTAGCTTCAATGTGTATTGTGACGCATCCAGAAAAGGTATTGGGCGCATAGTTATGCAAGACGACAAGGTAGTAGCTTACGCATCTCGCCAGCTACGACCTCATGAAGTAAATTATCCTACGCATGATTTGGAACTGGCTGCGGTTGTGCACTCTCTAAAGATTTGGAGACATTATCTCATTGGGAAGAGATGTCAAATATTTACCGGCCACAAGAGTCTCAAATATATCTTTACTCATTCAGACTTAAACCTTCGACATCGAAGATGGCTCGAGTTGGTCAAGGACTATGATCTGGGAATAAATTACCATCCGGGAAAAGCAAACGTGGTCGCTGATGCCCTCAGTCACAACCCTGCCAATTTAAACGTCATGTTGGAGTCGTTGCCTCCAGAACTCCAGAAAGAGATCGCTCAGATAAACTTGGTAATTGTAAATGCCGGTCTCGTGAATATTTTGGAAGTAACTCCTACTCTAGAAGAAGTCATTCGCGTGGCACAGGCTGACAACAAGAGTCTGCAAGTATATTTCCAACGTCTGCACAAAGGCAAGATTCAGGATTTCTCAAAGGACACACTGGGTACACTTAGGTTTCGAGGAAGGATATGCGTACCTGAGCAAGCAGACTTAAAGAAGAAAATTTTGGCAGAAGCACAAAAATCTTCATATTCGATACACCCCGGCAGTATCAAAATGTACGAAGACTTTCGACAGGTATTTTGGTGTGATGGAATGAAACGGGACATCGCATATTTTGTCGCTTGTTGCGACATCTGCAACAAAGTAAAGGCAGAACACCAGGACCCCACCGGACTTCTGCAACCTCTACCCGTCTCACAATGGAAATGGGACGATGTCTGCTTGCACTTTATCACCGGTCTACCCAAGACTCACCAAGGCAATGATGCTATATGGGTCATAGTGGACACGCTGACAAAAGTGGCTCATTATATTCCCATCCGCACCACCCTCCACGTTGATCAACTCACACAGTTGTACGTATCTCGGATTGTCAGTCTGCATGGAGTGCCAAAAACAATCACTTCGGACCGAGGTTCATTGTTTACCTCCGCATTTTGGTCCTGACTCCATCAAGCATTGGGAACCGCTCTCAAATATAGCACCGCCTATCATCCACAGACAGACGGACAGACCGAGCGAGTGAATCAAATTCTTGAAGATATGTTGTGAGCATGTGCCTTAGCCCATGGACCCAAATGGGAAGATTGTCTTCCATATGCGGAATTCTCGTACAACAACAGTTTTCAAACCAGCCTGAAAGTGTCACCCTTTGAAGCGTTATATGGTCGTAAGTGCCGCACTCCATTAAATTGGTCTCAAACCGGAGACAGTCGTATCTTCGGTACCGATCTGATATTGGTGGCAGAGAAGCAAGTCAAGGAAATTCGAGATAGACTTCAACTGGCTAAGTCATGATAGAAAAGTTATTATGATGCCAAGCATCGACAAGTCAGTTTTGAACCCGGTGAACATGTGTATCTCTGAGTCACCCCGATGAAGGGAGTCAAGAGATTTCAGACCCGAGGCAAATTGGCACCAAGATATATTGGTCCGTTCCCGGTTATGACACGAGTTGGCACCGTTGCTTATCAGCTGGAATTGCCACCAGAATTATCGAATGTACACAACATGTTCCACGTGTCACAACTAAGAAGGTGTATTTCACCACCCGAGAAAAGGACTAATATGTCAGAAATTGAGCTTGCCATAGATTTAACTTATGAGGAGAGACCGTTCAGAATCTTGGATGAGGCAGAAAGGGTTACACGCGGCAAAGCGATCAAATTTTACAAGGTCCAGTGGGAGCATCACATAGAAGAAGAAGCAACCTAGGAAATGTTGGGTTCTATGGTAGGGTGCGTCCACTGCAAATTAAAATTTACCTACATGCAGAACAACAGGAACATGCTACGGGAGATGGATCATAGTTCGTTACCACTAGACGCGCAGTGCCGTGCAGCGGAAGAAGAGTTGGGGCAGCGCGTCCACGTGGATCATCTCCTCCTTGTCCGATCTCCCTCGAACAGCCGGTCGTCCGATCCCACGTACAAGTTCGCCAGAGCGGCGCAAGTGCACCGCCTCTAATGGTATCCGCGCGTGCAGGAGGAACACCGTGCGGCGGACTGCTAGGCCTGATCACACAGTTGGCGGCGAGTGGAGGTGGCTATTCGCAACACATGCAAACCATAATGACAACGCCAAAGCGATCAACTGAATAAGTGCGCTGCACCTCCACTATTTATAGGCATCCATCGCAGGCTCAACACTTGGGCCTTGCACGGATCCTAAAGCCCAAAGTCTACTCAGTCGCGTTCCAAGTCCAGCTCGGATCACATCCGACCAGTGTCCTCCGAACCGACCTCGTAAGTTCCTTCCCTTAAGCGCGCGACCCCTTAGGTTCAAGTTGGCTTGGTCACAGTCCGGGTCACCTCCGACCTGCACGGTTGGTAGCGGCCTCTAGCAAGGCATGCCGGCCACCAAGCAGACTATGAAGCTGGTTAGGTGAACCTGTACAACGTGTCACACTTCTGTTCCCTTTGCCTCACGATATATGTTGTCGGGCTTAAGGCGAGACTATCATCCTTGTGCTAGTCCGACCTCTTTCTCATTCCAGTGATACCGACCACAAACCGGATTATCTCATAATCCTTGTCCCATGGCCATGCTTATCCTGGTCGAATCACACGAGGGGCCCAGAGTATATCTCTCCTGATCGAAGGGGCAAATCCCATCTTGCTCGACCTTGTCTCGCAGCATGGGACTGGACAAACCCGAAACCTACCTTTGTAACTACCCAGTCACGGAGTAGCGTTTGGTCGGCCCAAAGCAAGTCTGCCACCATCCCGAGTACATGCGTCAGCTCAGGTCTTAGGACATAGAACATATGTTGTACTAGAGACTCAGGTATGACATATCGCTGCGTCTCATAGTTGGGTCTGTCCAACTCGGACCTTATCTCGACTCGGATTCGACCACATCGAATCCGACTAGATCCTTCTGAGTCCATATTATCCGGTTAGCATCCAATGCTCCATGGCTAGTGAGACCAAGCCATCGACCATTCCATATGCTAGTCTAGTCTAACGTGTGCCCACACGTCACTTGCGACTCGGGACAATCTAGGATGTATCATACAACATAAGATCTCACAGACAAGTCACGTACTTGCCAACAAGTATCATTGATTACATCCAAGGACTATCTTTATTCATAAACACATAGGAAATATCATCATACATGATTGCCTCTAGGGCATATCTCAAACAGGAAAGAGATGCATTAACCGAATCCCCTGGTTGCTTTTTAAATAGTCATGGAGGCAAATAATCGAGAACATTAACTGCCCCACCCCCCAGTTAGAGGATCACGATCGCAATGAAGACTCCAGATTCCATGAGGATCCGGACATATTTGTAGAATTTGAAGACGGAGTATACTATCAGGCGAGCCTTGATGGCTCAGAAGTAGCTGTTATGGCTGATTACCCCGACCTCTATCCTTTCGTGAATGTGAGTATTCAGAAATTGTATTCTCAGGGAAGAGAGATACTTATGCTCATTTCTTACCCTCCACGTCGGAACATGTTTCACGGGATCGGTGCTCAGCGAGCCATACCCAGGGATGGGCGACCAAGAGAAGGTCAGAACCTTCGCAAAAGGGTAGCGCAAAACGAAAGGAAGTCAGAAGCGCCACTGAGCCTGCTCCATCACCGAAAAGGTATATTCCTCCTATTTCATATTCAAGCGTGAAGCCGAATTGTCATTGGCATCCTCCTTCAATCATAGCAGGAGGGGTATACGGTGAACCGTGAACAAGATCCCAGACAGCCGAGCTGCGGCCAATACGGCGCCGGAGACATCAACCAGGACGGGGGCGCATGTTGGTGCGGCACAAACTCATTCACCTCATGGAGAGCCGGATGAGATGTCTGTCACTAACTCTGAAGTTGAGAGTGTGATGAATCATCGTCACTTGAAGAAGCCTTGCGCGCCCCTGCCTTAACGGAGCCAGAGTTTACCGCCCTAAGCATCATAGGTGCATATATCTGAGCTGCCCGGGACGGACTCACAGGAGTTGCTTACCTGTTCTCAAAGGATATGCAGGTAAAAAAATTAATAGATAGATAGTAGTAGCCCCCGAGACATAAAGCGGTAGGAAAAAACCGATTTGAGGATCTTTTATGACCGCAGGTTCCCAAGGAGAAGAACAGTGCATTGTTTCAGGAGCTTGAGACGAGCCGGACACGGCTAAATACAGTTGTTGCCGAGCTTGAAGAAATGAAAAGTGCCCCGGTGTACTCTGGCAAAGAAAAACAACTAGAAGAAGAAGTGAAGAAGCAGGCCGAAGAGATAAAGAGCTTAAAGGCTCAACTCTTGGAGGCACAACAGGAAAATCAGAAGCTGAAGGGCGGCATATTCGGTATGACTTGTGAACTATCTGGATTGTTGATATAATCATATAATGCAGAATGTTATAGTTTGGTTGATATAGGTATGTTGACTGGCCGCCCCGGGGAGGAAGTTGCCGGACTACAAAGCGACGTTCTAAAAGAGCTGGCAAAGCTGCATGAGCATGCCCGGAAGGCCGCGCCATGAAGAATATGGCCAAAGCCTTATGGCCCTCTGACGCCCTTCCAGAAAGTATGGAGGGGTTGGCATCGCTTTGAGCTATGGAAGACGTCTGCATGCTGTGAAGGTGCTTGAGAGGCATGGGCCATGGTGAAGACACGCTATACCGGGCTTCATCCGAATCATATGGCCTGAGTTGGACTGCAAGATCCTGACGGGAAGGAATTCCTGTAAGCTGGTGTATGGCCAAGTAATGATAGCGGCGAAATACTCACAACAAGATTGTAAATTAGATAGCCTATTATATTGAATAGAAAGAGAGTAGGCATTCCATTCGATGCATCAATGTACTTTCTGACCGAACTTATCTCCTGCCGAACTTTATAATTTTTTTGTCATCGCAGACCTTCGGCTTCTACCTCCGGACCAAGAAGTTGGAGAGTTTCCGCATACTATGTTTAACAAAGAAACATTGAGTATTTTCGGAAACCAGACAATCCGGTCATATTGCTTAAACAGACAAAATGTGTTCGGGGAGTTATGTTATATTATTGTTTAATGTAAGAAACATCTTCCAAGAAAAAATAGTTCCGTTAAGGGTTCCTTTCCTGGGGCTAGGCTTGTATCCGAAGACAGGCAGCCGATTTCGTAGTTTTTTCCAGGAACAGTTCGTTGTATATGTGCCGACCAATTATTCCCTTAAGAATGCTAGCTTTCGGCTTCACCCGTCTGAGGTACAGGTCCGGATAACCCGGTTGTAACAATCGTAGAGGTGATCCCTTTACACCCTAGCCGAAAAATCAGGAATGTGGGGTATAAGCACGGGAGCAAGGCAACCCAGTTTGGCAAAAACTTCAGTCATAGAGGTGCATAAAATGGCAGAAAAACAAATAGTACGGGCAAAAGAAGCTCGTGAGCTTTTCAATAAAATGCTTCTTTAAAAGAATCCCCCATGTATGGTGGGGTGTATACATTTAAAGATGTGTACTCCCTACAATGCGGTCGATCCAGACATACAATTAACAAAAAAAGGGAAAAATTAAAAGGGGAGAGAAAATAGAAAAAACCTAGTTCAAAATGAAACCTAAGGAGGCCAAACTATGTGTAAAATCTTCAGAGCCGGGCGGCGTTCCATGGGTTCAGCTCAAGGCGATTATCCTCTGCATTGCAAAGGTGATAGGCTCCTCTAGTAAGTACTTCATCTATTATGAAGGGGCCCTCCCATTTAGGTTAGAGCTTATCTTTTTTCTTTTCTGGGAGGCATAGAACAAGTTTTCCGACATTGTATGTTTTAGCCCGCACTTCTCTGCTTTGGTAATGCCTGGCCTGTTGTTGATAAAATGTGGAATGGGCCTTGGCAATGTCGTGCTCCTCTTAAAGTCCATCTAGGTCGTCCTGCCGATCTAGTTCCGCCTCTTTCTCTTCGTACATGCTCACTCTAGGTGAGTCATGAATAATATCGAGGTCAATACGGCCTTTGCGTCGTACACCATAAAGAAAGGTGTGTATCCGGTCATTTGATTGGGCGTGGTCCGGAGTCCCCAAAGTACGGAATAGAGTTCCTCAACCCAGTGCTTGTCTGATTCTCGTAAAGAGCGCACTAATCTGGGCTTAATACCACTCATGATCAGACCATTTGGCCCGTTTGACTTGGCCGTTTGTTTGAGGGTGGTATACGGATGCGTAGTCAAGTTTAATGCCCAACATAGCGCACCAAGTTTTCACCTCATCAGTTGTGAAGTTAGAGCCATTATCAGTGATGATACTGTGCAGGACACCATAAGGTGGACTATGCCGGATATAAATTCAATCAGCGGTCCAGCGTCAGTTGTTTTTACTGGTTTGGCTTATATCCATTTAGTGAATTTATCAACCATGACCAGCAAGTATTTGTTTTTATGGCTTCCCCTTTAAGGGGTCCAACCATGTCGAGCCCCCATACCACAAAGGGCCAAGTAATGGGGATCGTTCTTAATGCGGTGGGAGGCATGTGGCTTTGATTGGCGAAAAGCTGACAGCCCATGCAACGTTGGACGAGGGCTTGAGCATCTGCTCGAGCCGTGGGCCAGAAAAACCCTGTCCGAAATGCCTTTCTTACAAGGGCTCAAGTTGCGGCATGATGACCACCGAGGCCAGCATGTATCTCTGCCAGGAGCTGCCTTCCTTCTTCTTCGGAGATATACCTTTGAAGGACTCTTGTAGTACTTCTTTTATACAGTTCACCCTCATGCACTTTAAAGGCTTTAGAGCGTAGAACTATGCATCCACCCTCGTTTTGATCGTGGGGAGCTCTTGCCTATTAAGGTAGGCCAAGAATGGTTCGTTCCAGGGAGCGATAACTGCCATGATCTCATGAGCAGAGGGTGTTATCTCGATATCCGAACCCTCGATGGTGTCTGCGTTGTGTTTGGCGGCTGGGGGTGTGAGCAGGTCCATATTGCCTTCTCCGCTCTCACTCGGCCACACCACAAATGGCTTAAAGAGCCTCTCTACAAAGGTGTAGGGTGGCACGGGTTGCACTTGGCGCCCATACGAGCAAGGATGTCGGCTGCCTGATTACTTTCTCGAGCGACATGATGGAACTCAAGTCTGTCGAACCGAGTTGATATTTTTAATATGGCATTCCGATATGCCACCATTTTTGGGTCCTTTGCATCGAACTCTACATTGACCTGGGAAATTGCGAGGTTCGAATCGCCGCGCACCTCCAAGCGTTGTATATCCATGGAGACAGCCATGCGAAGACCGTGTAGTAGCGCCTCGTATTCGACTGCATTGTTCGAGTCCGTATACTTAATTTGCAGTACTTAGCAGACTGTGTCCTCGGTAGGGGATGTGAGGATTACACCAGCCCCCAGTCCAGCCAGAATTTTAGAGCCATCGAAGTACATAATCCAATTGGCGTGTGAGTTGTACTCTTTAGGGAGTTCGGCTTCCGTTCATTCAACGACAAAGTTGGCCAATACTTGGGGATTTAATAGCCTGACGTGGCTTGTATATGATTTCGAACGGTAATAGCTCGATGGCCCATTTGGCTATGCGGCTAGTGGCATCCCTGTTATTGATAATGTCATTGAGTGGTACTTCAGATGCCACTATGACCGAACACTCTTGAAAGTAGTGTCGAAGTTTGCGGGATGCCATGAAGACTATGTAGGCTATCTTTTGATAGTGGGGTATCAGGATTTGCAAGGTGTAAGGACCTCCAATACATAGTCGATTGTTTTTTGGGTGGGGGATTTATGTCCCTCCTCCCCTCGTTCGACCACAGGGACGGTGATGACTAATTGGTTAGTTGCCGAAATGTATAATAACATAGTCTCTCCAACACCTGGTGCGGCCAAGATTGGGTTGCTTGTGAGAAGGGCCTTGCCTTCTTCCAATCCGGCTGTGGTTGCATCCGTCCATTTGAAGTTGTCAGTGCGGGGCAGTAGCTTGTATAGTGGTAACGCTTTTTCTCCTAATTTGGAGCTAAATCGGCTTAAGGCCGCGACACACCCAACTAGTTTCTGGACCTACTTTAGGTCTGTTGGTATGGTCAATTGTGACAGAGCTCGGATCTTGGCTGGGTTTGCCTCAATTCCTCTATGGAAAACAATGAACCCCAACAGCTCCGGCCGGAACTCCGAAGACACATTTTTCCGAATTAAGCCGTATGTCGTATGTTCGGAGGTTGTCAAAGGTGAGGCAAAGATCGTCCACAAGTGTCTCGACGTGCTTTGTCTTGATGACCACGTCGTCCACATATGCTTCGACTGTTTTGCTTATTTTCTTTTCCAGGCAAGTTTGAATCATGCGCTGGTAGGTAGCCCCAGCATTTTTTAGTCCGAAGGGCATAGTATTAAAGCAGAAGGGACCATAAGGAGTGATGAACATAGTTTCCTCCTGGTCTGATTCCTTCATCTTAATCTGATGGTATCCGGAATAAGCATTGAGGAAACACAAGGAGTTGTGCCCTACAGTTGCATCAATAATTTGGTCAATGTGAGGCGGTGGGAAGGGGTCTTTAGGGCAAGCCTTGTTAATGTCCTTGAAATCGACACACAGGCACCGGGATTTATCCTTCTTTGGTACCATAACCAAGTTGGCTAACCAATCCGGATGTTTAATTCCCCTAATAAACCCAACCTCTAACAATTTGGCTAGCTCTTCTCCCATGGCTTGACGCTTTGGGTTTGGAGAATCATCGTAGCGTCTGCTTCACGGGTTTGAATCCCTTGATTATATTAAGACTGTCTTCGGCCAGTCTTCGTGGGTTGCCGGGCATATCTGAAGGGTGCCAGGAGAAGATATCCCAATTCTCTCGTAGGAATGTGCGTAGGCTGGCATCCACTGTCGGATCCAGCTGTGCTCTGATAGATGTTGTTTTATTAGGGTCCGTCGGATGCACTTGGAATTTCACTATTTCCTCGGCTCGCTTGAAGGAGGTGGATTTGGATCTTTTGTCGAGCATCACATCATCCCTATCCACCATGGACCGCAAGGTGGTTAATTCCTCCATTGCTAGGACTTCGGATAGAGCCTCGAGGTCCAAGGATGCAGTTTTGTTTTCGGCGCAAAGGGCTTTGTTCGGGTCACTCGAGATTGTGATGATTCCATTAGGCCTGAGCATCTTGAGTTTCTTATACCCGTAGTGGGGTATAGCTTGAAAGCGTGAGAAAGCGTCCCGGTCGAGGATGGCGTGATACCCGCTGTTGAAGGGGATCACGTGAAAGAGCAACTCTTCAGATCTATAGTTCTCAGGCGTGCTGAACACCACATCCAGTCTAATTTTTCCCGAATAGTGTGCCTCTCGACTAGGGATAATACCTCGAAAGGTGGTGTTACTTTGCTCGATGTGCGACCTGTCCATCTGCATTTTGTTGAGCGTGTCCTCATAAATGAGGTTAAGTCCACTGCCGCCGTCCATGAGCACTTTGGTAAGCCGGAAACCATCTACGATGGGGTTTAGTACTAAGGTGGCATGTTCTCAAACTGATCGAGCCTTTGGTTCGTCTTTGGTCGTAAAGGTTATTGCCATATCGTTCCATGGGCTCACTGCGGTAACTTGATGGACTTCGGCGAGGTCGCGGAGCGCCGGTTTGCGCCGATTGTTCGAAGAAAAGGTCTCGAAGACTGTTAGGACGTTAAAATTGTCCTTCTCCGGTGAGTATCTCTGTGGAGTTGTGGTGAGGATGGACTCTCCACTTTTTGCTACTTATCGTGGAATTGTCACGGTAGATGTCCTAGTGAAAGGACTTAGTCGTGGAGCCATCGCAACTAGGAAGCTTAAAGGGGTTAATTGGGACAAAGGACACGAGGTTTATACTGGTTCGGCCCCTTACGGTGAAGGTAAAAGCCTACGATCCAGTTTTGAGTGGGATTGCTTATGTCTTGATAACCAGGGAGCGAATCGCTTGACCTAGCTCTCGAGTTGATGTTACTTGCCCTAAACCGCCGTCGGGTTGTCCCTCTATATACAGAGGTCGATGCCCTGCGGCTCACAGAGTCCCGGTCGGCTCATAAACAGTGTCCGGCTCGATCTCTTAACTATTCTTGCCTTACAATACAAGTCACACATACATGGCGGTTTATCACTACGGGCCTTAAGTCGCCTCTGGGCCTTGGGCCCTTAACTAAACCGCCATCTATATTCTGGGTCTTGGGCTTCAAGATATTTGCAAGTATAACCCGACCCCTCCTGGGCGGGTTATACCAATAGTTATATCCCCAACATTAGGCCCTAGATTGATTTCAACTGGTTCATGTCAATCTTCGACACTTAAGGAAAAATCTTCTGCCCTTATGAAATTTTTGTAACCCGCCATGACATCATCCTCTGGATTTGTGGTAACCTGCCATGATGTCACCTGTCATAAAAGCACCTTTTATCCAATGCATCCCAAAGGATCTTTGTCTTGATGACCATCCCGAAAATCGAGGCGTCCTTGTAGTTGGATAACTCATATTTTCGTCCTCCTCGTTTTTTACGCTCTTTTAGTGGCCCTTCTTATAAATAGACCCGAATATGTCTTCCTCATTCTTCCCTTTCCGCATCTTCTTCCTCTCGCCCCCGTCTGTCACTGGAGCTCTGCCGCTGCAGCAGCAGGGCATCTCGTCTCCGTCGACCTAGGTCGCTGCATCGACCTGAACTTGACCAGAAAACAGCGCCGCCCCTCCGCGGCAGATCCATCGCAGTAAGTTTTCCCCTTTCCACACCATAGATCCATGCTAGGGTCGCGAGTTCATCTGTACAGTTCCCTGTTCATTCCAGTTCTTTGCATTTGCTTCTGTCGTGGTTTCTTTGATCCAACAGTAGCGTAGATCATGTGCGGTAGCTGCTCCGCATCCATTTTAGGCGCTAGCAGATCTTCTTTCTTTGTAAAGAATCCTCAGTAGAACGCATGAACTTCTCTATACTATGTTTTTAGGTCTAGAAATTTTTCTTTTCTAGACGTCTGTTTGATCCAAAATAATAGATGTAGTTTGTGAAATCTGTTTATTCAACACTTAGGCAATAATCTGCACTTGTTAGATTCATCTAGCCATGGCAACTCTGATCACCGGTTTAAAAGAGGCAATGCTCAATTGATAACTTGAACCACCCTTGGCGGTTTAAATAGCCTTGACGGCTTATAGACCCTATGGCGACTTAAATAACCTTGACATAATTATCCTTATGCCATTAGGCCCCTTCGTAAGCCGCCACCTTAACTATGCACTGTAATATTTTCCTGTCCAGCTTAAATTTGAACCGGTACTTTTTCTCTGTCTTAGGCTTTTCAATCATAATGGCACCAAAGGCACCCACCTCGTGCAACTGGGTTAAATCCATTGTCACAGACAGTACTCTTAACGATTTTGTGAAGACTGGCTATCTGCCGAAGAAAGAAGTCATGACTTATCGTGCTCCTAACCCGGAGGAGGAATTTCCTCAGCCCAAAGAAGGAGAAGTTGTTGTTTTCACGGATCACATGAACTGGGGTTTCACTCCACCTGGCTCAAAGTTCTTCAGAGATGTGTTGCATTTCTTTGATCTTCACCCACAAGACATCGGACCCAATTCTATGTCTAATATCTGCAACTTCCAAGTATTCAGTGAAGCATACCTCAGAGAAGAACCCAACTTGCTGCTCTTCAGAGAGCTATTTTACTTGAACCGCTAGAATGAGTGCACTAGCAGTCAGAGCTTAGAGCTTGGCGGTGTCTCAATCCAGTGCCGTAGGGACGTGATCTTTCCTTACGCCAACCCGTCGAGCCACCCCAAAGATTGGAATATGACGTGGTTTTACTTCCAAGACAGCTCTCCGGCTGGTGAAAACCCTCTGCCCGGCTTTCGTGCTCTTCGTCTTGGGCCCAACCATCATTTTCCTGACAAGATTCCAGCCGCCGAACGCAAATCACTCGCCCCCACTTTGTCCAAGATCAAAGCTCTTCTAGGAAATGGGTTAACATGCATTGACCTGGTCCGGGTTTGGCTCGCCTGGCGGGTCATTCCGTTGAGCCACTACCCCGGCTTGATGTGCGATTATACGGGCGCAAAGGATGACCCTGTACGACACAGCCCTGATGACTTGCCTGAAGATGTCATCAATGATATGACCAAGTCTCTTTTGAACTAGAGCCTAGCAGACTGTGGTAAGGTGGGCTTAGCCCCCTTCTGTAAATCTAACCCGGCTCCAAAGGTAAGCCGCCCATATGAAATAATTGCCTTGATTTTTCTATGTTTCATCCATACTCATACATATGTTAATCTTTGTAGGCGGGTGATAAATTCTGGAAGGTCAAATATGACCATGAGGCTGCCAAGAAAGCCAGGAAGGAGAAGAAAGCCGCCAGAAAAAAGGCTGCCAAGAAGAAGGGCAAAAAGGCCACCGCCTCTGACCTGCTTTGGCTAGCAAACTCTTCTGAGTCGGAGGTAGCCCTTGATTCCCTTGGCTCATTTTTTAACCATCTTATTGACACTGATTATCAGCAGGAGGACACAGGAGCAAGCCGTAACAAGGCTGATGAGGTAACTATCCTTTCCTTCGACTCCGAGCCTTTGCCAAGACGGAAAATCCGCAGAGTGACCCGGAAAGTAAGGTTTTCTCATCCTTTAGCTCATCACGATCCTCAATTTCTTTTGAAGCGGCAGATTCATGAGAGCCGGAGGCAGACCCGGACCAGCAAGGATGCGGAGCTCTCCTCCGGCTTACCAAACACCCAAAAGAAACGCCGGAACGAGGTCACCTCTAATTTAAATTCTCTTTATCCTTTGGCGGGTCTTACTCGCCAACCTCTCAATTCTTCTGACTCGGATTATCAGGAAACTTCCCCTTCCTCTAGCGACTCAATGCAGTCCAACCTGCCGGCTTTCAAGACTGCACCGGGGTATAACAATCTGCTTATCTTTTATTTACTTTAATCCCTTGCATCTGTACTAACCTTTTATTTTGACACAGTGGACAAGCCAAGCCCAGCAAATGGGTTAGGAAGAACAAGCCAGCTGAAGACATGGTCGTGACTGAGCCGGTTCTTGAAACAGCTATACAGGACTCGTCAACTCATGAGCCACCATATGAGCCAGTTCAAGATATACCAACTTCCGTTGCTGACCCGCCTGCTGAATGAGCCGTTGGAGTCAGAAAATCCAGAAATCCCTAGCCCGGTCAGGACAGATGACCCGCAAAACACTGACGTTGAGATCACCAGAACCGGCTTTGTTGAGCCGGGAAGGCCAACTGTGCTGGCCAAGTGTCCCACCAAAGAAGAACTTCTGCAACACCGCCGGGTCAAGCTGGATGTTGCAAACTATGCTCATATGAGTGTTCGAGACATCTTTTCTGGCTACATGAACCAAGTGCACAGCAGCCGGAGCCTTGAGATTGACATGGTGAAGCAAATGCACCAAAAAATCGAGGTATAAACCTTTCTCTCTTTATTCATTAATCTGTACTATGCCATCCCCCAAGTCTATTGCGTAGACTTAGAAACAAATTTAGTGACATTAGTAACATACATGAATAAGACATACAAGAAGTCCGGCTTACTCTGTAGTCCCCAAGGGGCGGCTTAAACAACATGGTTAAACCGGTCCTTAAAATGGTTATATAAAAAGTGTACTTACAGAGATTTGAACCGCAATATGCATTAGCCCCCAAGTGCCAAGTATTATTGTTTGCAAAAGTGCTTGGGACTTACTGTTATGAACCGCCATGTTATGAACCGCCGCTGAAAGTAAAATTCTTCGGCAAACATTAGCCCCCAAGTGCCAAGGATTGTTGCTGGCAAAAGGCTTGGGACTTTAATACTGCATAAAAATTGGCTTGATTTTTACCTTGTATTTGTATAAGCCACCACGAGTCAACTCGAATCTCAGGTGACTCATCTGAAGAGACGCCTTGAGGCCCAATAAATGGAGACCCAAAAAGCCGATACCAAGTTCAAATTCAGTATTTCTGAACAAGAAAACTGAAGAAAGAATTTGATAATGAAAAGAAGTCCTGGGCTGATGAAAGAACAACTTTAATTAACCGAGCTGAGAAGGCAGAGGCGGCTCTAGAAGAAGCAACCAGTGAATTAACCGGCTTAAAGCACCAAGTCTCTCAAATGGTCTCGGCAATCTTTGGTAAGTCGCCCTGCAAGCATTTAAACATTTGAACCTTTCAGATGATCATATAATTGGAATTGACTCACCTGGTCATGTTTATGCAGGCCCCAGAAGCTCCAATTTGAACCAAGATATGTTGATCAAGCTGAAGGCAGTTTACACCTTGATGGAGCAATTATATACCGGGTCTCAACGTGCATTAGCCACAGTGGCCTTGTCAAATGAAGTTCCTACCCTCCTCGTAGAGGTCTTGAAGAAGCTCTCTGTGCTGCCCCAACGGTTCAATGAACTGAGGCGGTCAGCTGCAAGAGTCGGAGTGGTAAATGCTTTAAACCGGGCCAAGGCTTGGCTACCAGAGTTAGACCCGGCCGACATTGCCACTGGCTATCCAAGCTTGAAGGAAGATGGCACTCCTTTTGAAGAAGCAAATTTTACCGCTTGCGTAATGGAGATACGCCCCGTGGCTACCCTGATAGCGAACGAAGTGGATCTTACCAAGTACCAGGCGGGTTATGCTAAAGAGAACCAGAGAATTCCGACGCCTCATTATGAAGTGACCAGTCTGATCCCCCCACTTCGTAAGCACACCTTCGCCCCTGAAGTTGACCCGATCAGTCTAGTTGATGATGAAGCCGAATTTGAAGCTTTGAACAACATTGACTGTTCATCGTCAACCTTCCAAGAAAGGGAATAGGGCGAAGACACGGAGAGGGCTAACCCGAACGCTTCAGGCCAATCATGAAGGCTAACCTGCCATGGCGGCTCACACCTGTGACGTGCTGAAAAAACAATGTGAATCATCTGGACTCAAGGAGTCATGTAATAGAGTAGAAATAACCTTGCTTTGGTCGTACCATCGTGCATGTTTTATTGCTTAATGCCATTAAGCTGCCGTGTTATATTCACCCGTGTTTACTTTTCATCTGCTTTCCGTATGCTTGACCAAACCTTTTTAACTGTCCTGCACATGAAAACAGATCACAAGGTCCCTTGGCGGCTTACCGCCAGGCGGGTCATAATAACTTAAAAAGAGTCACAAATAAGGTTGTTGCAACATATAATGTTTAAAACACAACTATAATCGTACACCTGCGATCTTTAACTTTGCACCGCCGACTCATATGACCCGGTCAGTAAGGGCGATAACCCAATCTTCGGACATCAATATTTCCAAAGGTATAATGATGCTCATATATTGGCGACTTATCAGCCAAAATTAAACCGGGTTAAAATTAACCATACTTATACTTGTAAACCTCAAAAAAGTCTCAAGTCAAATAAAAGGGTGCTTCCAAAAAACTTAAACCAAATATAAAAAATTCAAGGCTACTGATTCGAATACGATCAGTAAACCACTCCAGAGGGGTTAAGCTAGGATTCAAATACGATCATGTAGCCCCCGGTGGCTTTGGCGTTGCGCCGATCAAGAGGGTACCGACAACTGTGTTCTCTTTGGTTCAAATATGACCTATGTTTGAACAGGAAGCCCCCTAATGACCTTGAGAGTTTTTTAACGACTCTGATTCGAATACGATCAAAGTCGGTTCCCAAAAGGGGTTAAGCGATGATTCGAATATGATCAAAGAAGCCCCCTAGTGAGCTCGGGAGTGTGCCAATCAAAAGGGTACCGACAGCTATGTACTCTTTGGTTCGAATACGACCTATGTTTGAACAGGAATCCCCCTAGTGATCATAAAATTTTAACGGAGAGATTCGAATACGATCGTAAGCCGGATCAAGTGGGTTAAGCCGGATCGAATACGATCAGCCCCCAAGTGATCATGTGAAATAACAATGATAATAATGATGACATATTTACCTTTGAGGAAAAAAGGACAGAGGTCCTGCTTTATTATTTAATATAATATATACATTGTCAAAATATGTACATTATGAGAGCCGGTGGCTCAAGTGTAGTAAAGCCGAAGATGAGCGATATTCCACGGCCGGCGGGTCTCCTCCTCCGACTTACATGAGTCTTTGTGCTCCCAAACATCGATAAGGTAGTATGACCCATTGTTCAAGTTCTTGCTGACCACAAAGGGCCCTTCCCAAGGTGGGGATAACTTGTGCGCATCAGTTTGATCCTGGATGAGCTAGAGCACCAAATCACCTTCCTGAAAGGCTCTGGACTTAACCCGGCGGTTGTGATAGCGGCGCAAGTCCTGTTGGTAAATCATCGAATGTGCTGCTGCCAAGTCCCGTTGTTCATCTAACAGGTCAAGAGCATCCTGACGTGCATGTTCATTGTCCGCCTCCACATAATCCGCCACGCGAGGCGAGTCATGATGGATGTCACTAGGGAGAACCGCCTCAGCTCTGTAGACCATGAAGAAAGGCGTATAACCCGTAGATCTGTTGGGAATAGTGTTGATGTTCCATAACATAGAGGGTAACTCCTCAACCCAACAACCCGACGTCCGCTGGAGGGGGACCAAAAGCCGGGGCTTGATGCCTTTCAAGATCTCCTAATTGGCTCTCTCGGCTTGACCATTGGATTGGGGGTGAGCCATTGATGAAACATCAAGCCGAATATGCTCACATTGACAAAATTCTTCCATGGCGCCTTTAGAAAGATTAGTGCCATTGTCAGTTATAAAGCTGTGTGGAAAGCCGAAGCAAAATATCACCTTCTTCATGAACTGAACCGCCGTAGCTGCATCACACTTACTGACTGGCTCTACCTCAACCAACTTTGTAAATTTATCAACTGCCACCAAGAGGTGGGTCTTTTTATCTTTGGACCTTTTGAAAGGCCCAACCATGTCAAGCCCCCAGACTACAAATGGCCAAGTAATTAGAATCATCCTCAATTCTTGAGCCGGCACATGAGCCCGTCTTGAGAACTTCTGACAACCGTCACATTTACTGACCAGGTCCTCCGCATCAGCATGAGCCGTCAGCCAATAGAATCCATGGCGGAAAGCCTTGGCCACAAGTGATTTTGACCCGACATAATGACCACAATCCCCTTCGTGAATCTCACATAGAATTTCTTGGCCTTCTTCAGGGGAGACACAACGCTGAAACGCCCCTGTAACACTGTGATGATGCAACTCGCCACTGACAATCGTCATTGACTTAGACCGCCGGGTTATCTGCCTGGACAAGGTTTCATCCTCAGGAAACTCGCCCCGGTTCATATAAGCCAAATATGGTACTATCCAATCTGGAATGACATGAAGAGCCGCCACAAATTGTGCTTCCGGGTCAGGAACAGCCAAGTCCTCCTTTGTAGGTAACTTGACAGAAGGGATATGCAGAATATCCAAGAAAGTATTAGGCGGCACCGGCTTACGCTGAGGGCCCAGCTGGCTTAAAGCATCAGTCGCCTCGTTCTTTCTGCGGTCAATGTGCTCCACTTGGTAACCCTTGAAGTGTCTAGCAATGGCGTCGACTTCACGGCGATAAGACGCCATGAGAGGATCCTTGGAATCCCACTTGCCTCATACCTGTTGAGCCACCAAATCTGAGTCGCCAAAACACCTTACCCGGCTTAAGCTTATCTCCTTAGCCATCCGAAGACCATGGAGTAAGTCTTCGTACTCAGTTGCATTGTTAGTATAGGGAAACATCAACCGTAGCACATAACAAAATTTGTCACCTCGAGGGGAAGCTAAAACGACTCCATCCCCCGAGCCCTCCAATTGCCTGGACCCGTCAAAATGAATAGTCCAATATGTGTTGTCCGGCTTTTCTTCAGGCATCTGTAGCTCTGTCCAATCATTGATGAAATCCACTAGTGCTTGAGATTTGATAGCAGTGTGTGGCACATACTTTAAACCATGAGGCCCAAGTTCAATGGCCCACTTGGCGACTCGTCTTGTCGCTTCTTTGTTCTGAATTATATCTCCTAAAGGAGCAGAACTAACCACAGTGATGGGGTGGCCCAGGAAATATTGCGTAAGCTTCCGTCTTGCCATGAACACCCCACAAACGAGGTTCTGTCAATGGGGATACCGTTGCTTGGACTTGATAAGTACCTCACTGATGTAGTAAATCGGCCGCTGAACCGGATGCTCCTTGCCAGCCTCCTTGCGCTCCACCACGATGGCCACGCTAACAACGCGTGTATTAGCAGCCACATATAACAATAAAGGCTCCTTATCAATGGGAGCAGCAAGAATCGGTGGCTCGGCCAACTGTCTCTTCAAATCTTCGAAGGCAGCGTTGGCAGCATTACTCCAGACAAAATTATCTGTCTTCTTCATCATCTGATACAGTGGTATGGCCTTTTCACCTAATTGGCTTATGAACCGGCTTAAAGTAGCGATACGACCCACCAAACGCTGAACATCATCGATACACGCTGGCTTAGCCAGAGAGGTGATGGCCTTGATCTTCTCCGGGTTAGCCTCGATGCCCCTGTTCAAAACCAGAAAACCCAAAAGCTTGCCCGCAGGCACGCCAAAAACACACTTGACCGGGTTAAGCATCATCTTGTAGACCCCGAAGATTGTCAAAGGTCTCCTTCAGATCATCTATCAAGGTCTCCTTCTCTCTGGATTTTACCACAATGTCGTCTACATAAGCATGAACATTGCGCCCAATTTGACTATGAAGACAATTCTGCACATACCGCTGGTAAGTCGCCTGGGCACTCTTAAGCCTGAAAGGCATAGATACATAGCAGAAGGCTCCAAACAGAGTAATGAACATTGTCTTCTCCTGGTCATTAACTGCCATCTTGATCTGATGATAACCAGAGTAACCATCCAAAAAACTCAAACGCTCGCAGCCCACCGTAGCATCAATGATTTGATCAATACGAGGGAGAGTAAAGGGATCAGCAGGACAAGCCTTGTTTAAATCCGTGTAATCCACACACATACGCCAAGTGCCGTTTTTCTTAAGCACAAGCACCGGGTTAGCCAACCATTCTAGATGAAAAACTTCAATGATGAACCCAGCTGCTAAGAGCCGGGCTACCTCCTCACCAATGGCTTTACGCCTCTCCTCATTGAACCGCCGAAGAAATTGCATGACTGGCTTAAACTTTGTATCAATATTAAGAGTGTGCTCAGCGAGTTCTCTCGGTACAGCTGGCATGTCAGAAGGTTTCCATGCAAAGATGTCCCGGTTCTCACGGATGAACTCGGTGAGGGCGCTTTCCTATTTGGGATCCAAATTAGCACTGATACTGAATTGTTTGGATGAGTCGCCTGGAACAAAGTCAACAAGCTTAGTATCATCGGCCGACTTAAACTTCATAACCGGCTCATGCTCTGTGGTTGGCTTTTTCAAAGACGCCATAGCTTCCGGATCAACATTGCCCTTGTAGAACTTCAACTCTTCTGTTGCACAGACCGACTCAGCATAAGTCGCGTCGCCTTCTTCACATTCCAAGGCTACCTTCTGGCTTCCATGCACCGTGATGGTTCCCTTATGACCGGCATCTTGAGCTGCAAATACGCATAACACAGTTGTGCCATGAACTTGGCACAAGCCGGCCGCCCAAACAAAGCATGATATGGGCTCTTGATCTTGACTACTTCAAACGTCAATTTCTCGGCCCTGGAGTCATATTCATCCCCAAAGGCTACCTCCAATTCGATCTTACCGACTGGATACGCCGACTTACCAGGCACGACGCCATGGAAAACAGTGTTGGACTGCTTAAGGCTTTTATCAGTTAACCCCATGCGACGGAAGGTCGCATAATAGAGGATCTTGATGCTGCTGCCTCCATCCATGAGTACCTTGGTGAATTTATATCCACCAACCTGAGGGGCCACCACTAAGGCTAAGTGACCCGGATTATCAACCCGGGGAGGGTGATCTTCCCTACTCCATAGAATAGGCTGCTCATACCATCTCAAATAACGAGGAACTGCCGGCTCAACAGCATTCACAGCCCTCTTATGAAGCTTCTGGTCTCGTTTGCAAAAACTGGTGGTAAATACATGATAGTGTCCACTATTCAGCTACTTTGGATGGCTCTGGTATCCTCCCTGTTGTTGTTGCTGCTGCTGCTAACCACCTTGGCCAGATTGCTGATTATAACCACCTGGATTGCCTTGAGAGTTTTGCAAGTTGGGATTTGAACCGCCGCCCGGGCCATGAAAACCGCCGCCACCTGAGCCGCCGCCCTGCCCATTGTTACCATCGAACATGTTGGAATTTTTGAAAGCCTTCATGATCGTACAGTCCTTCCATAGATGAGTAGCCAGCTTCTGCTGAGTGTCATGCCTTGGACATGGCTCATTCATTAACTGCTCAAGTGTGGGGCCTGACCCGCCAGACCGGGGAGGTGGTCTCCCCTTACGCCGTTGGTTGTTACCCTGTGCATTAGTGTTAGCCACAAACTCCAAACTACCATCAGCCTTACATTTATTACCTCCTTGATTTGTCGGGTTATGTTGAGGGCCCTTACCGTTGCCGTTCTTCTTTCCCTTCCCTGTCTTTTCATCATCAGACTCGGGATCCTTGGTACTATCAGAATCGGCGTACTTGACCAGAGCCGCCATCAGTGTACCCATATCATTATAATCACGCTTGAGCCGCCCCAGCTTTTGTTTCAGAGGCAAAAAAACGGCAATTTTTCTCCAACATTAAGACTGCAAAGTCGGCATCCATCTTATCAGACGAATGTATTATGGCCTTAACCCAACGCACCCAATGGGTTGTAGACTCGCCCTCCTCCTATTTGCAATTCATCAAATCCATAATTGACATGGGCTGCTTGCACGTATCCTTGAAATTCTGGACGAACCGGGCTTTTAGCTCCGCCCATGAACTGATTGAATTAGGTGGTAGGCCTTTCAACCAAGTGCGGGCGGTCCCATCCAACATCATGGTAAAGTACTTGGCCATCACAGCACCACTGACCTCCAATAACTCCATAGCCATCTCGTAACTTTCAATCCATGCCCCGGGCTGTAAGTCGGCCGTGTAGTTCGGCACCTTCCTAGGTCTCTTAAAATCCTTGGACAAACGCTCGTTACGTAGAGTCGGCACTAGACAGGGGACACCTTCGGTCCTGGTGGCCACACCTGCCTCGATAGAAGTCGTCGGATAAACCGGATGTGGCTGGTGAGCCGTCAGTTGAGCCGCCTGCTCAGCCGCCCGCTCAGCCTCTTGACGTATTATGTCTTGATCTACCAAGTTAAAGGCTCCATGGCGTGCCGGGTCATGCCCACCTGGCTGGTTAAGCCGCCGGACGTTGCTTGAAATGGCCGCTGAATCCATGTGCCTGCTATAACTTGGGCTTCGACTTGGACAAGGGGTTGAATGAATCCTGTCCTGGCTGTACGAGTACGCCTCCTGTTGTGCTAAAGCTGTCTGAAGAAGTTCCCTGACCCGACGGGTTTCAACCGCTGCTGGAGAATCGCTATCAATTGGGAGAGATGCCAGCCATGCCGCCGTCGCGATCATGTTCTCCAACGGGTTAGAATAGTGACCCGGAGGTGTTGGTACATACTGAGGTGGAGCAGTATTCACGCGGGGAGGCCCCATCACCTGTGGCTGAACCGGCGCCCCGACCCCGGGTGTTGCAACCCGGTCTGCCTCAGCACGCGGGAAGAGCCACGTCGGGTTACTGGGCCCTACACTAGGTGTGTGAAAGAGGCTTTGAGGATCATAAACCGAAGGGAGTCGAGACTGAGTCTTCTGATATCTTCTCGTCATCACCTCATTAGACGCGTTCTGATCTTGCGTGAGCCGAAAAGTCTGTGCCTGAATCCGTTGAGCCTGAGCATCCAGAGCCGCCCGCTCTATGATTATCCTGACATCTTCCGCTGCTAGGTCTTCCTTAGCCTACACCATATCCAATTTTAATTGCGTCACTTCCGCATCATGTCGAGCTTCATCCGCCGGGTTGACACGACGGTTAACAGAGTGGTCATCTTATCTGTGAGATCCATCAACACCTGAGACGGTGAGCGCTCAGGGCCTCCTGCCCCGGCTGCTGCTGACCCGGAGGTTATGGCTGTCACAGTTGTGGAGTCTTGGATAGGTTGTGTGCTGGCCATGAAGATTCCGACCCTGCTCGGTGGCTTGAGGTAATCCGGAATACTGTTGCCATCGGAACAGCCCCCAAGCCCAACGTCTTGCACTTGATACAATGAATCTGCCTCACCTGTGGATGACTCACCATCAGAGTAGATGGTCGTCTCACCGTCAGATGCAGATCCTTCAGAGAGCCCTCCGTGGATGCATCCCACGAAGGCACGCTTCACAGCAGGCGGAGCCCGGTCGGGTCTCGCACGTTGAGCCATCTCGATGAGGTCGGTGCAGATGTTCGGCTCAGGGCCCGGCTCGCCGATCTTGACGATGAAGACGTGAATTCCGCCGAAGGGGACCCGGTACCCGTACTCAATTGTGCCGGCGTCGGGGCCCCAGCCTGCGTCATCAATGTAGAGCTTGCCGCGGCGACTCTTGGTCATCCGGCTCATAGCTTATCCCTTGAGCCCTTCGAAGCTGCCCTTCAAGAACTCAAATCCACTGTGCGCTGGCCCCACGGTGGGCGCCAACTATCGTGGAATTGTCACGGCAGATGTCCTAGTGAAAGGACTTAGTTGTGGAGCCATCACAACTAGGAAGCTTAAAGGGGTTAATCGGGACAAAGGACATGAGGTTTATACTGGTTCGGCCCCTTACGATGAAGGTAAAAGCCTACGATCCAGTTTTGAGTGGGATTGCTTATGTCTCGATAACCAGGGAGTGAATCGCTTGACCTAGCTCTCGAGTTGATGTTACTTGTCCTGAACCGCCGCCGGGTCGTCCCTTTATATACAGAGGTCGACGCCCTGCGGCTCACAGAGTCCCGGCCGGCTCATAAACAGTGTCCGACTCGGTCTCTTAACTATTCTTGCCTTACAATACAAGTCACGCATACATGGTAGTTTATCACTACGGGCCTTAAGTCGCCTCTGGGCCTTGGGCCCTTAACTAAACCACCATCTATATTCTGGGTCTTGGGCTTCAAGAATATTTGCAAGTATAACCAGGCCCCTCCTGGGCGGGTCATACCAATAGTTATATCCCCAACACTACTTGTCGAAGTACCCAGCATGCTCGGAGGCTATGGGTTGGGACTGTGTGCGGAGTGGCGTGAATTGGGCAGGGCTTGTCCAGCAGTTCGTCAAGAACGGAGATGCGTCCCGTGAAGGGTTTGTTCTTCCTGCCCATAGACTGGTGGTCAGGTGACCCGCCAGGACGTATTCATTTGACTCGGGCCGCACACTACGTCGAGGCAGCGGGCTCCAGTTGAGTTTTCTGGACCCTCCATGTGCTTCCCATCGCACAGTACTTCTGCCCTATGTGCGATAATTCCGTGAAACTCTGTATGTGGCGACAGTCGAGGGCTTTCAATATTCCTTCGTCGGTGCAGTTAACGGTGGAAAACCGAAACTACGTCATCGTCCGAGCAGTCTACGATCCTGTTTTTGACAAGCAGGAATCTGACCCAAAAGTGGTGGACCGCTTCCTTAGGCTACTGCAGCACATACATTAGGTCGCATATATCTGGAGGACCTGAGTTGATGGGAGAATATAGATTGTGGTGGGTGGGTGGATTAAATTTTGGATCATATCCCACGTTTGTGTTTGGAGCCAGGATGGCTTCCGAAGTGACCAGTTCGAGTCCAGTTAAGCACAAAGGCTCCAACAATCCTACATTCGAACCAGAGTCCAGAGGGCGTAACGCCCCATCCGAAGGGGAAGTGTCCGGCTCAGGGGATTCGGGGACCCGAATATACTTGGTTTTCAATATGGGGAGGGAAGTGTCAGTGCCCGGTTCCTCGACGACCGCCATGAAGTGGGTGATCGGCGGGTGATTAATTTCCCTCTGGTCGGGCTTGAGCCCGATCCAATCATAGTCCGTTGAGACCCCCAGGGCGGCGATGCGGTCTAGCAGTTCGTTTAAAGACGAAACATTTGCCGAATCCAATTTTTTGAGTACTTAGGGCCAATGCGAGGACGGTGTCAGGCGGCCATGGGGGGAGTTGCAGGCTCGACGGTCGCGCGGGCCCTCATGGTGAAACCGCCGAACCGGAGGGTCTGCCCCGAAGCTAGGCACCCTCCGGAAGTGATATTGTTGTTGATGACTAGGTGAGCCATAGATCGCTTTTTGCAGACGGCATAATAGAGCTCTCAATGAAAGCACCAATGTCGGTGTCAAAACCGGCAGATCTCGGGTAGGGGGGGGGCAAGCTGTGTGTCTAAGGATCAATGGTAACAAGAAGCCGGGGGACACAGTGTTTACCCAGGTTCGGGCCCTCTTAAGGGAGGTAAAACCTACTCCTGATTGATTATATTCGACGAGTATAAAGATTACAAGAATTGATCTACCTCGAGATCATAATGGCTAACCCTAGATGTCTAGCCTATAAGGATTCCAACGATGGTGAAGAAGATAGCCTCGACGGACTAACCCCTCAAGTTTATATATACACCGGAGGGGTCTAGGGTTTGTACAGGATCGGTTTATCAGGGAAGGAAACTTCTGGACTCTATTCTTGCCGTCCACGTAGCGAGAAGTCCCATCCGGACATGGTAGATAATCTTCAGCTTGATTCTGTATGGCCCATGCAACCCGGCCCATACTCCCAGGTCGGACACTTGAGGACCCCTGAATCCAGGACTCCCTCACACGGCTAGGCAGCAATGGATTGCCGTGACTCACGGTCTCGCCATGGCCAACTTACGCCACCGCTTTCGTGAAGCCGCTGCACCGGCCTTCTCTAGCCAGGGAAGACCGCGCCCCCGGCCGCCTCGCCTCCTACTGTTGCCAGCGTCGACCCCGTCAACACGACTGATCTTACCTCGCCCTTCTGCGTTCATGAACACGAGGTATTCGTTGGAATGCCCCCAAGGAGGAGAAGAAAGTTTGAGAGAGATGACAATGTTGGGTGGGCCCTCCTTTCAACTTAACGGTCAACAAACGGTATTGACCATTTAGTGCCATGTGGACCTGAACAGTGGGCCCGGTATGTCGGAAATTGGATTAATTCGTCCCAAATTGACCATCTGTGTTTATTGAGAAAATTAGTAGGGAAATCAGTAGTTTTTTGGGGCGCCCAAGAAATTTGGTAGCAAATCCGAAGCTGGACTTCAAATGTGGTGGGTTTTTGAATTTCACTCAAGGAAATGTCATATTAGTTTTAACAGTTATTTGATAAGAATTTATTGACTTACCAAAGAATATTTTTATTTGGGAGAAAAATCAGAGAAGGGAAAACATCAAACATGAGAAGGGAGAGGGGTCATAGAGAGGTTCGACGAAGTAGAGAGTGAAACGAGACCATTACATTCTTTGTCAGCATGTTAACATGAACTAGCATAGTTTTTTTTTTGAAGTAAATGTATCTTTATGCGTAGATCAATTGGTAGTGCAGATAACAGAAATGCTAAACCTACTCATACGTGTAGCACTTCAATGCCAAATAATAGCATTGCTCCTTTTGTGCACTTAAATGTATCTAGGATTGCAAATGAGTTCTTTTTTAGAGCGCCAAACCTGAGGCCATTTTCATTTAGACTTTGTATAGATAATAGTTAGCCCAGAATGTCACGTAGTAGTAGTGAAGAAAGGCGCGAGAAACAAGCAGCAACCTCGACACTTCCCCAGTATCTGTTGCGTTATGATACAGCACTCCACACGACGGACCCGACATGCCAACTCTCAATTGGCTCTTTGAAAGGCGCATCACCGTACAAGGCTTTGGTCGGTCACTCCCCGTAGAAGGCCTTCTCGAAGCACTGCAGGTACTCTGGCTCGAGCGCGAACAGCACGGACACGCCGTCGTCCTTGTCGGGCGCCTGCGTCACGTACGCCGTGCCGCTGCCGAACATCTGCGCCGGCGCCACGAACTTGGGGCAGCCCCAGCCGAAGTCGGCGTCGTGGATGGGCATGCCCAGCCAGCTCACCACCCACAGGTCCGTCTCCGGCATGAACTGCCCGCGCGCCGCCTGGCTGCCCTTCTCCGACTCCAGCTCCAGGTAGTCGATGACGGAGCGCACGAAGGCGTCGTCCACCCGCGCCACCGCGCGCTTGATCCGCTCCGCCACGAACCCCAGCGGCTGCGACAGCACGTCGCCCACGCGCACCGTCACCAGGTCCCGCACGATGGCGTTGCCGAAGTAGTTGGCCGGCAGCTGCGGGCGCAGGCGCTGCCGGATGTTCGCCGGCACGCGCAGCCGCGACTCGGCGTCGGGGGCCAGCCCGCGGGCCACGCACATGGCGCGCCACAGGTGCGCGGTGAGCGCGCAGTAGGTGGACACGCCGGGCGCGCAGCTGGACTTGATGTCGGCGAGGAGCTTGGGAGACACGGCGTAGACGCGGGTGACGAAGGGGCGGGGCAGGCCGTTGAGGTTGCTCGGGGAGTAGACCGGGTGCTCGAAGGTGACGTGCGGGGGAGAGCGCGCGCGCAGCACCGTGCGGTCGTGCACCGGCGGGGACGGGTACACGTACGCAGCGTCCAGGCCGCGCGCCAGGGTCGTCCACGTCCGGATGAACTGGATCGCGCCCGCGCCGTCCATGGTCACGTGGTGCATGCCCGTGCCCACGGCCACGCCGCCGCACTTGAGGAACGTCACCTGCAAAGCCAAACCCACGGGTGCTCTTGATTAATTCACTGGTTACATTTCGCATCCAGTATAATAACAGTATATAAGATATGGCACGATCATTGATATCTTTGTTCCCATTCACGTCATTGATCTCTTTGTTCTCCTGCTCTGAACTTTTCTACTGTATAAAATCTCTGATTGATGTCACGCGATAACCGTACTCAAATAGCATGGTTCGCCTGCTTGACACACGAGGCAATAATAGCGTACTGTAATACGACGAGACGACGGCGACTACTACTCTCTGTCCAAATTGTCAACAGCGACGAGATAGCCCCGGCGGTATCACGACAGCAGCCAGGCCATAGCTGCAGACTTATAAAACACAAAAAGATTGATCATGTCGTGAGAATCAGCTAGCTTCCAGGCAGCTATCGCGGAGCTTCGTTGCAGAGTACCTATCCCTCATGCAGGTGCAGGCACCCGATAACTAGCAGTAGATTAATGTTACATGTCACCGTCCGGTAACGAAGCCATCTAGAAGGAAGATATGGTTTCCATGTGGGCACGTCGGCAGGCGCACCATGATCGAGTGATCGGAGAAGCAAGCGACGCCTCCGGGTAAGTGGTAACTATGCGGCCCTTTACGGGGAAGCTAAAGCCTAAAGCAGAGCCGTCGCGTTCGACGTCCACCTCAATGATTCAGATCAAATGCAACTGCGGCAAGTGGTCGCTGTATGCGGATAGGCACAAAGGATGCACGTCCCCAGATCCGGAGAAAGATAAGACCTGGACGATCAAATAAGCCTCAAATGAGCTGGGCTGAATGATGAGGTCGTGGATGGATCCTTCCCACGGACTTGCAAGGACAACGGATCATCTAGATGAGTAGGAGTACTATATAGATAGATGCCTGCAAATTTGAGGAGCCCGCTGCTTTTCCTGGGGTCCCATTTCTGTACTAACTGACAGATTAGCGCGAAGAAAATTTGGAGAATATGATCGTAAATGTGCAAAGCAAGGCCTCCTCTGCGACTCTCTGCCGCATTAGGTATTGGCCTGTCACGTTTTTAGTACACGTTCATGACTGCTTCTTCCTCATTCATCTTGTCAAACAGGACCAGAACCTCTCTACCTCAAAACGAATGAATCTTCACGGCGAGAGGAACGTCTCCCCGGAGGCTAGGCCACCACGACACTGGCTCCGCGGGACACTGAACCCAGCGCCAAAATTGTGGACGCGACGCGGCGCGGCGCGCGGTCGCCCATGCCCTGCTGGACCACCTGCGCGCCGTGTCGCTCCCGGCGCGTCTGGACTGGAGTGTTTGGCAAGACAACGACGAGAGGAGGAGCGACAGTCAAGATCAGAAGCTCCGGCTTTTCCCCTCGGGGATTGATTCTGCACATCATCTTCCTTGGAGTACCACTACTTCCAAGACGTGTACTACTGGTCACTAGTCATCTCATCTCACCGGCAGACTGTTGGTTACGTTCACGGGCCGGCAATCAGTGAGCCGTCCTGTGCGTGCCACAGTGCACTCCCTAACCAGAAGAGAAGGTTGCGTTCGATCGTGAAGTCAACTACTGACAGCACATGATACGAAAAGAAACTCTGTAATCACCGTGAGGCGACAAACAGCAGCACCTTCCGGCACAATTTCTACTTAGCTAGCTAGAAATTTCATCACTGGAAATGGCCTAGAACGCCAAAGCAGACGCTGCTATACTACTGTCCAAGCCGCCGTTGGTTTGCAACCAAGCGAGATGAGATGGGATGAGATGAAATCATCCCCTGTGGCACTGTCCCCCCGGTTTTGTCGTCGTTGCCACGAGACACGGATCGATCCAAAGTCGCACGTCATCTGCTTCATCTGTTCCGGGAGTGCCACCCACCCATAATTGATGGGAGTACTATTGACTTCCCTAGCTAGGCCGCCCCTACCGCGGCCGAGTTCGTGCAAACCGCCAAGCCAACACGTACGCGGCGCACCCGCCAAGCATTCATCGCTCACCTTTACTCCCCCCGTCCGGGTTTATTAGGCCCCTCGATCAAAACTCAGGTACCAAGGCTATTAGTTGTAACTGTGCGAGATTTTCTAGGAGTGCAACTGCCAACGAGCGTCGGCCAGCTTAGCACGCGTGACTCTCTACGAGAGCCCAGTTGTTGCATGCACAGCAGAAGCAGAAATACCGCGCGGTAGCCACGAGCTCAAGTAATCTTTCTCTCCGATCAACGACGACTACCCGATATATAAGTAAATAAATAGAACGCACACGCACATCATGCAAAGATGTCCAAGGATGCTCGCGTGGCAGACCACCAGTCCGTCCAAGAAAGCCAGCATCCGGTTCTATCATTTTATTTACTGTTTTTTTCTACTGTTTCTTTATGCAAATGGAGATAGATAGATAGATTCCACGCTGCTAGTATTTCTTAAACCTCGAAGATAAAAAGAATGTTTAGGTCCTCGAAAGAAGAAGATTATGTTTCGATTCAACACCCGGTAACTGTGTCGCACGACTGTCAGGTAACTAGTACTACGCCTCACTGTCGAGGTGGGGCCTGGGAGTCGGGGCCCCACGCGACAGCGAGGGCGAACAGTCAATCGGCGTACAGAACGCAGCACCTCCCCGGGTTTCCACCGGCGTGCGCGCGAAAATAAATGGGCGGTTAAATCCGGTTCCGTACCTGGACCATGGCGAGGAGGCAGGGCGGGTCGCCGGAGGCGGCGAAGGGGACGAGCAGGCGGCGCGCCTCCGGGGAGGGCTCGAAGTCCCGGAACATCTCGTCGCCGGTGAAGTCGGCCCGCGCGACGACGAACAGCGCGCCCTCGCCGTTGCAGTCGATCTCGAGCCGGCCCTCGGGGCCCGTCGCCATCCGCCCCGCCAGCGGGTAGAAGGGCACCAGCGCCCTCGCCAGCGCTTCCCGCAGCCTCTCCGGCGCGAAGAACCCCTCCCCCTCCTCCTTCTCGCCGTCGCCGTCGCCGGCGGGGGGCGCCGGGTAGTAGTAGACGAGCGGCGTGTGCGTCTTGGGCACGGCGAGGTCGAGGTTGGAGAGCCAGAGCGTGTGCCGCGGCGTCGGCTCGCTGGGCGTCACCAGCGTCGTGTCCACCACCTCCACCTTCATCTCGATCTCGCGTCGCGCGCTGACTGCCCGGTCCCTTTCGCTTGCTTGCTTGTGCGCTGGGCTTGGGCGGTTTCTTGCGTGTGTGCAGCCGCTCAAGAGTGTGAGGGTTTATTAATAGGGGGCCGAGGGAAGTACGCGAGGATATTTTACCGGCGGGCTCGTCGTTTAGAGTCTGATGAGACGGTGATTAGTCGATTAATCAACAGAGGTTGGCTGCGCTAATTGGTGCCATCACGTGCGAACGGCGCCGACGGGACGTGTTCCCCTGTGCTCATCGTGATCCGCCGGTTGCCCGTTGAACCTTTGGGACGGTCGAAGTTAAACCTGATCTTGTACTGGCGTAAGTGTCTCGTAGCTAAGCTACTGGATTCTGTTGCGCAATCTTTTTATCTCGTCCGCTTTTGCGCTGCTTCCACGCTGCTGCCTGATATGATATCCCCTCGTGATCGATCGTTTCTGTATTATTTTGCGGGAATAGACCGGGAGCCGAGTCGTGTTAAAATAATTCTCGGTGGCGTCATGTGTAAATCGGGCACGTGTTTGCATTGCCATCCGAACAGGGTAGCAACTGGCTCGTCTTCCTGTCCACTCTTTTATTACCGACGTGAAGCGCGATCAATGTAATTGGGTAAAGGCGACACTTCACTGGCCAGTGGTCGCCCCCGAGCATGCAGAGCGAGCGAGACTGGACATGGAGCCTGTGGCCATCTAACAGTCGAGAAGATACCCATCCAGCGATCACGAATCGGCGGGCACTGTTTCGCCGTGCCTAGAAACTGTTTCAGAACCGAACGTGCGTACGTGGCAGAACCGTCGATCACGAGAGAAACATGCGTGCGTGCCTGCGTGCCGATCCGGCCAGTTTCAGAATGCGCGGCTTGAGTGGACGAACACCTTGGTTATTAGCGTGCTCGGCGACCCGGCTGCCGTACACCGGCTGCTATCGCAACCTATGTGCCTGAATTTTATTAAGAGCAGCGAATAGATGTGCGCAGCACTATCACGATGGATTCCATCTCCGTTGCATAGAAAAGCGCATGGAGAAAAGAATGGCCCTGAGTCCCTGACCGAGCTCGATGAAGACGACTAGATTAATTGTTTTTCCAGTAGAGTAAAACCAAGAAGATAACTAGGACGGCCGCCATGGATTGGACAATAGTTTTTCCAATGTAGGGAATCGAATACGGTTTTGCTAAAACTCATCTAGACGAGTTCTAGTTATCTCTCATTTATCTTTATAGCCATTGGATATGATGCAATGAGATGTGTGTACTGACATGGGTTGGTACTCCTTTGTATCTGTTTATGTTTTACAGGTGAATTAGACCAAATTATATCTCATCTAAATGAGTTCTAAGTACTCTCAATCCAATCAAATAAGGTCTTGCTGAGCACTGGCCCGGTGGCGCGTTGTCGCTTTATGCCGGTATATATATTAACGATTCTCTAGTCAAATCAGCTTTCATTAGCCGGCGAAACCTATTCGTGTAGGAGTGGCCGTGCCGCGCGCTCAGCGTAGCCATCTGGTCACCGTCTGCGTGGCTTGGGATGTTTATCGGTGAAACTTCCATCATCATCTGCCCACCCCTTGAGCTGGCAATCTCTTGCCTGTCCGAGCTACTCTCTTCGTCTCATAATAAAAAACTTTTTTGATAGATTAGAGTAAAAAAACATATTACATTACAAGACCGAGGGAGTACTACTTAGTGAATTTCTATTCAAAGGGAACTTTTATGGAAGCTTTTCATTTGCTTCTCTGCAATGATTGTTTTTGGCCTAATTTTTCCGACTCAACCTCTATTAAAAAGATAGACCTTGGTTCTATCTGGAGAGCAGTCATTGTCTACTACTACCTGACGCTCACGGCAAAAACAAATATGTTGGTATAAAAAGAAGAAAGCGATTATAATCTGGCAACCGGTCGCAACTTATGTTGGTCGCCCTTTCCGTCGTTCAATCCAGTTGAATTGTCCGTCTCACAAAATTCATCTTCCGAACTTTTTCTTCTTCGAAAAGTACTCTTATAAGTTCTGAAAGATCAATAGAAGTACAACATTTCAGACATAATAAAATGTACATCAAGGTCATTGGACCGCTAAAAGACCATTGTCCAATGACCTATATTGGCCTTTGCACCTTGCTCTACTACTAGTGTTACAAGGACTGCTATCTGTGCAGTCCAACATCGTACATTATTACACAGTCACAATACACAAGCACCAAACATCACACATTATTAAACAGTCACAATACACAAGCAGATATAAACATTGATTTCTTTTCATATAATCATAATACACATTATTACCAAACATATGCTTCTAGTACTCTTTAGACATGAGACTGTCTTGTACTATCTCTGAGTTGTGTAATGACTTACTCGCCATATGCTACTCTAACTAGGCGGTTACAAAGATCGATTTCTCGTGTATTGTGAAGCATTATCCGTGGTCTATATAGACGGGGCCTTGTTTACCATGAGAGGGGGATCACCACAATGTATTGAACTCATTCCAACGGCCTTGTATCTTGAATCCTATTACAAGGGCATCTTCATAAAATTATAGAACTAGTCAATTTGGAACCCGTAATCCAATTGCCAGCCATGGGTGATACATCGGTCATCCCTGCTATGAAATGGAATTTAGAATAGTTGCTGCCAGCACAAACATAAAGTGTTCTTCTTTTTTTTTTCTAACCGGGCTCCCCCCCCCCTTTCCATTACTTTTTCACTAACGAAAATACTAAGTTCTTACCACCAGAGAACAAGTAAAGCGGGGGTAGAGAAAGAGAAGAAGCGAGCCTAGGGCAACACCAGGAAACCCGCTGCTTGTGCCTGCCATCACGACACATGTGATGGGGCAAAAACCTGATGTCACCTAAACTACCAAAACCTAGAACTCTGGTTGTTGCTTCACAATAGGCTACTGTTCCAAGGGAATAATTTGTTCTTCTTGAGTACACTTGTAGTATATGTGGATCGCCTCTGGGAAGAAGGGACCACCTCTTGTTCAATTGTTAGTTTGGCGAGGACTACTGGAAATATATTACTCCTGATTGGAATCCTAAGTAAAATTCCGTTCGAAGGAAAATTAATACTTTCAGAATTGAACTACAAGTGTCATTTATTTGGGAGACCTTCACTCCTATTGCTTGGAATGATTTTTTCTTCTTCTTCTTCTTTTTCACGAAAAGTCAGGAATGATTTTTTCCAAAGGGAGACAACATAATCCCTATTCTTGTTGCACAAAATTCGAAGAGGAACCACATTGGATCACATACATAATTTTTTTTGGAGTTGGGATCACATACAAAGTGTCATGGAAACGGATCTACCAGTAGAGATGGGGGGTAAGTAAGAGGGGCAGAGCCTAGCTACGGCGAGGTTGTACACTCAGATTTACGAGTTCAGACCCCTCTCGGAGGAGGTAACAGGCCTATGTCTCGGTGTCGCGGAGGCTTTGTTGATTGGAGTGTTGAGTTATAGGGGGTGCGAACCCTTGTGCCAGAGGGGAGGGGAGGCTTATATAGAGTGCGCCGACCCCTCGCAGTCCTCAGTTATGCAAGGGTTCAATGAGAGAATAATGTTACGAATGTTACTGATAACGCCCGTGTTTAATGATATTTAAGGGTACAGAGTGAATGTATGACCGTTGCCATTCAGAGGTGACTCTAATGGGCTAAGTTGGGACACCCCTGCAGGGTTAAACTTTCGATAGCCATGCCCGCGGTTATGTGGCAGCTGGGAATTTGTTAATATCCGGTTGCAGAAGACTTGATACCAGATTCGAATTAAAATACCCAACCGCGTGTGTAACCGTGATGGTCTCTTTTCGAGTGGGTCGAGAAGCGAACACGATGGTGTTATGATTGAACGTAAGTAGTTTCAGGATCACTTCTTGATCACTTCTAGCTTCACGACCGTTGCGTAGTTTCTCATCTTACTCTTGTACTCGTATGTTATCCACCATATTTGCTTAACGCTTGCTGCAACTCCACCTCCTTACCTTATCCTACCCATAAGCTAAAATAGTCTTGACCTCGCGGGTTTTGAGATTGCTGAGTCCTCGTGACTCACAAGATACTACCAAACAGTTGCAGGTGCGGATGATACCAGTGCAGGTGATGCAACCGAGCTCAGTTGGGAGTTTTATGAGGATCCTGGATGTTATTATGTTTCTTTACCGGATGATCAGTAGTGGAGCCCAGTTGGGACGATCAGGGATCTAGCATTTGGGGTTGTCTTCTTTCTTTTGGATTTGTCCGTAGTCGGACTATGTGTGTACTGTGAATGATGTATGCGTTATATGATCTTTGTGTGAAGTGGCGATTGTAAGCCAACTCTATTATCCCTTTCTTGTTCATTACATGGGATTGTGTGAAGATGACCCTTCTTGTGACAAAACCATAATGCGGTTATGCCTCTAAGCCGTGCCTCGACACGTGGGAGATATAGCCACATCGTGGGTGTTACAAGTTGGTAATCAGAGCCATCCCCGACTTAGGAGCCCCCTGCTTGATCGAATCACTGACGTTGTTGAGTCTAGAGCAAAATGTTTTGAGTCTTAGGATTATATATATCGGAGAGTAGGATTCTTTTTACTCCTCAGTCCCTTCGTCGCTCTGGTGAGGCTTCGTGACGTAGATGTTTTGACTTTCCTCTCCTCAAATTTCACTAAAAGATATAGGATCACGCGGGTATTTTGGGATTGCTCCGATATTCTTGTGACGAGAACATTGTTCTTGGTGCCTCCTGACATTTAGGGGTTGTGGCAGTGTCCCGGGGAGTTGAGCTCCAAGGTGTTGTCATCACAATTTTATAGTTGCAGTTCTGGAACACCTAAGATTTCGCCGACATCGAAAATCTCTTTTATGCAGTTGTTGGTGAGATAACCTCGATGCCACCCAGTACTGGGGTGGGAGTTTGGGAGTATTGCCATAGCTCGTATAACGGATGCTTTTCGAAGGTTGAGGTACACGATTTCTGGAGTTTTCTTGGTTATGTGTTGACAGATGGATACAGCTGGATGTAGGGATTGTTAGTTTGGGTGAGATATATTGCTTCCCCTGTATCCCCAACACCAGAGTGCATAACCAGAAAATTTCGGGAGTTTTATAGGTGGGAATTCAAGTAGCTATAGTTTTTTATCTTTCCGACAAATGCATGATATGAGATTGGGGTTCGACGTCTAGTGGTCCGCCTATCCATGGTCGTTTTTACAGTGGTCTCGTTCTGTCTTAAGAGTCCTTGCCTATGCTGACTCGGGGACGCTTCGTATGTCATGTGCACTGCCTTGTACATGATGGTGCTGTACGATCAAGCCCGTGTGGGCCCCACCACGAAAACTTCGGATGAAATATCTATCATATGTTTGTTTCCGGCTTATCCTGCAACCCAAATCCTTTGTTTTGTTTTGTTTTGAGTTGTGCTATTCGAGTTGCTTCGATGTCAAGTGTTGATCCATACCTTCCCTAAATGGTGTTCTCATATTTCTATGGGAGTGCTAATCCTTCTTGATCATTGAGGTTGTCATGTTAATTCTTTCCAACCGGCGTGCTTCTCTTCAAGTGGGTCTGATCATTTCAACATCCGCAAGATCAATTCTAAGTTTTCTCAACGGTATCCATTCCATCTGCCCAAGTTGACTTTGTTTTCCCACCCTCCCACCCTTTTTCTTCAAGGACTGAGATTTATTAACCAAGTATCCTTTTATTGATGGGAAGTCTCTCCATTCTTTTCCGTCACTGTTCTTATCCAGTGATTCTCAGGAAGATACTAACGGAGCTTCAAGTTTATTATTCTACGTTCTCTTTTCTTCTCTGGTGGATTCAATTTAAGCTTTGTCGATCATATCCTTTCCTCGTTTCAAATGTTTCTCATGTCGGTGCACCTCTCAATCACTCACCTCTTGCTATTCATTTGTTCTGGAGTGCTGAAGATATCTCAGGAGATTCATGTTTTCATTCCTAATCCGTTCAAGCTATTTTGAGATTATTATCTCATTCAAGTCATTTAATTCAACCGGTGCAATCTCTTTTTAAAATCGTTCAACGGTGTTTTCTTTTGAGTGGGCCCTAACCCACACGTCTTTTCCCAGGATCTTACCTGACTCTTTAATTTTTGGAGCTATTTCCAAATTCATTTCAAAGTTTGACGTAAGAATGAATTTCATCAGTCAGATGTTCTCCGAGATCGCTTCAAATTCTTTTCATCTTTGGCTCAACATTTATATTCTTCATTGTTTCGGAGTGCCTCAACAATTCATGGTGGTTCTTCAAAGATTGCATCCGTTCTCGAAGTGTTCTTCAAGATTCTTGTTGCAGGAGCTCAAGTAATCTTCTTCTTGCGTTTCGAAGTGTAGTTCTTTCTATCTTATCTTTTGAGGTGGTGTTATATCATTCTTGACAATCTCCATTCATGTTTCCGTGATTCACATGTTGTCAAGAATGAGGTATTCTAAATCCATTAATCTCTTCGTTGGAGTTATCTTGTGTCATATTCCACCTAAAGCCTTCCCTAAGGAATGTTGATATTGTAGTGCTTATCAATGTTCCAAGTTATCTCTATCATCTTGGTGGTAGAAGTTTTTCATCTCGTTGGTGTTATCAATTATATTATTTGTTTTCGTAGTAGCAGAATTTCGCCTCAATTTTGAGAAGTTTTCCATAAGCCCACTACAAGCTTATTCGTTTCGTTGTTGATTTTCCAACAAGTCCGTTCAATCCTTCTTGGAAGGGTGCTTTCCAAGCTCATTTGTGGCAGAAGTTGGCATTTTCTTCTCCATTATGTTATTCCAATGATCTATCTTCTATTCTTTCTTCCAGAGGCATTATGATGTTGCTCTCTTTACTCATCATCTCGAATTGAGGATCATGTTCTTTTCATGCTTATCCATTTAAACGGAGTGTCGTGTCCTCTTTTCAAGTTCTTTTCATCTTATAAAGTCTTGCATCTCTTTTCAACCGGAGTGCTGTCCGAATTTGATCTTCCTTGTTCCTTGTTTATCTCGTTTCAACCAGAGTGGTTCCAATTCCTTCTTGTCCATTGTACTTGTCATTCATAGCTTTGCAACCTCCAAGATTCACATGGTGTTCCTTGTTTCTCTTTTCTACCGGAGTGTTTTCAACTTCATTCTTCTTCACCGCGCTCTTTCTTGAATTCTTTCAAGCTTTACAAACTTCTAAGGTTCGTGGTTTCACTCGTTTGTCGTAGAAGCAACTTTGTTTTACCTTTTCTTTTTCCGCTTCTCTCCGGTGCCATCCCTAGGATTTCGGGTTGAGATCCTATGTTAGTGGAGGAGACTTGTGACGCCCCGAGACTGACGCTCCAGATGCCTTCCATGGATTCCGAGTTTCGCCGTGGGTTTTATTTGTTTGTTGCATTCTTCTTATCATCATTTGCATTGCATCATGTCATTTAATTTTAAAAACTCATCTAAATAAAATTTATGGATCTTCGATCCATTTAAATTGAGGGAATTCACATGGTGTTTTCTCTTTATAACATATCCTCCCAATATTATTAGGGAGCTATTAAAAGTATTCCATTCTTTGGAATCACCATAACACACGTGCAAAATAAATCCCATGCCTTTTCCTCTCCGAGTTGACGTCAAAACCTTGTCAATAATTCTTTCTCTATTTATTGGAGTCCCACCAAAAATCTCAACATTTTTGGACCTTTCAAACGCCCACTTCTTATTCAAACTCATTTGAATTTAATTCAAACGAGTTCGAATCCAATCTTCGCACACATGCTCATTTATAGTTTTCTTGGATCAAGCTCATTTTTGTGAGTCCAGGAAAATTGGCCTCATGCACGAATTCTTTCTCCAACCATCTTCGTTTCTCTCTTTTCTTTCTTTCTTGTTTTCTTCTCTATAAATGGAAATGAGGGAGGAGAGAGCACAACAACCATCCAGCCCAATTTGGATCACTTCTCTCCCTAGTCTCCCACCTCGCGCCGCCAGGGAGAGCCTTGGCTCGATCTCCATCCTCCTTCACCCCATGCCTGATCCCGCTCGTCCCTGCGCCCTCCGGCGAGCTTGGCCGCCCGTGCCTTCTCCCCTCCGCCCTCCTCCTGCGCCGCACACACACGCCCCACGCGTCACCTCCCATGGCGCCCGCAACCATGCCTCCGCTGCAACCCTCCATCGCCAGCGCCCTGCCTCCTTCACGCCTCCCCATCATCATCTCCGGCAAGAGGCCACCGCCAAGCTCGATGGCGCCCTCGTGCTTCTCCTCCTCGCCCGCGACCTCCTTCCACAGCGCCAAGCCGCCGCCGCGTCAAGTCCCCTGCGCCTCCCCTTGCCGGTGCCCTGTCCCTGACCTCCTATGGAGAGACGTGATTCAGGACCATGGTTCAGCCGAACCTATGGTCTATGCCATACGATTTAACATCCTACAACATGTGGATCTGTGACATGCATGTCAACTGCATTTTTTAATGAACCATGCATGGATCCTCATGAATAGACATGCATGCCAACTGCATTTTCTAATCAACCATGCATGGATCCCCATGAATAGTGTCTAGAAATCAATGGTGTCGAGCGTAGGTTCGGCTAAACCATGGTTCCGTACAACATTTTCGCCTCCTGCGATGCCTGCCGCCGCTGCCTTCTTCCGGCGCCACCGCCCGCTTCTCTGCCGCCGCGCCATCTTCTTCAGGCGCTCGAGCACGAGATCGTCCGCGCCCCACCTCCTTCTTGCCATGGCCGGCCATCTACAACACCTCCATGGCCTTCCGCCCGAGCCACCACGACCACGTGCGCATCCTTCATGGTTGTCGTGCTGTCGATTTTTCATGCCTCATCCTGCTGCTGTGGGTGCCTCGCGAGCCGCCGATGTCCTCGCGAGCTGCTTTGTCCGATAGGGCTCCCCTCCAAGATAAGCTGGCTGCCTCGTTGGCCCTGCTGCCTTTGTCATGCCCAAGTCAACCCAGACGCCCGGAGTCCATCTTTTGTTGCACACCAAGTCGGCCATGCCTTGCTGCCTCCTGTTCTCTGTTGGTCAACAGTTGATGCACGCCAAGTACTTCAACTACAGCCGATGCCCCAAGGACGCCGACGGCAAATTTGACAATTTTGACCTTGGGATGAAATCAATTCACAGAATGAACTGCCCATGAAACTATTTCACGTGACCTTTTTGTGTAGCGCCCGCCACGCAGGCGCCACACCCTACGGTGCAACGCCTAGCACTGGGGCGTTGCACGCCAGTCCACCGTGGCAGCCCTGGGCCCTGCACCTAGCAGTGCAGCGCCTCGGAGCTAGGCGCCACACATGTTAGGATGGTTTGGCTTCTCGATGATCACTGGGACAAACAACACCGGTCGTACGCTATGTCGGTGGAGCAGCGGGTAATAATGAAAGTTGCCGGTGTTATGAATTTCATGTTTATTTCAAACACAAATGCCCCATATGTAATGATTTGTTTGTTTGTTTGTAGGAGCTTACACCTCTGAAGCTTCGGTCTCACGGGGTCACCCTTGGGTGGATGCGCTATGATGAGCGGTACACACCGAATGTAAGGGAGACAGGACTTATCCCTTTCATTCAGTTGGTCAGCCGGTCGACGCCACCCAACAATGCTGCAGTACTCACCACGCGTATTGATCATTGGAGGCCGGAGACACACACTTCCCATCTTTGGACCGGGGAGATGACCGTGACGCTCCAGGATATGGCTATGATCGCCGGTCTTCCTATCGATGGGAACCCTTTATGTATGAACACCGATTTTGATGAGTGGCACGCGCAGATGCATGCCCTTATCGGTATGGTTCCTCCGGAGCCTCAGGAACCAGAAGCAGAAGACAAGAAGAAGGAAAGAGTTGCAGCCGGTGCTCCTTTCACATGGATTACATCAAACTTTGGTACTTGCCCTGAGGATGCTAATGAGGACACAGTGAAGACATATGCTCGTGTCTACATGTGGTACATGATATCCAGGACTATGTTTACTGATGGCACATGCAAGAATGCTCCATGGATGTGGCTGAAGGTGTTGACCGTCTTTGATAGCAAATGGAGTTGGGGTTCGGCAACACTGGCTTACTTGTATCGACAGGTATGAAGTTGTTTCCTTTTCACTTCATTGCTACATTATCAATGCGATCTTGCTGTTAATTCAACCATGTTCTCTTTTATGTGCAGCTGGACGAAGCCCGTTGTAGGCCATCTGGAGGTATTGGTGGTTGTATGCTCGCACTTTCCATATGGACCTGGGAGCGTTTGCCAGTTGGATGACCGAAGACTGTGAAGTACAAGGATTGGGACGACAAAAATGACCCACTACGGCGCCCCACTTGGGCTTACAAGTGGGATGTGTTAAATGAGACGAGGGATGATCCGTCGATCATGTACAAGTTGTACAAGAGTGAGCTGGACGCGATCACGCCTGAGCAGGTGAATCGACATTGCATAAGTGATTATCATGCTTCTATCGTAACTCGATATCAATTTTGCATTCTATCCCATTTTGCAGGTGGAATGGGAGCCGTATGGAAAAGGAGAGAGTTTTGGTAACCCTATAGAGTTCAGGCTGAATCCGATGTGCACTAGGGATAGGGATCTCTGGCATATGCGGTGCCCACTCATATGCAACTGGGCGGTTGAGCTTCACCTGCCACATCGGGTGTTCCGCCAGTTTGGTTTGTTCCAGTCATTTCTGCCGGAGTGGGAGGACACGGACAAGGTGCTACACGGGTAAGATATAATTAACCTTGAGCACTTAGCGGCTTCTCGGCGGTTTCAATGGTGGTAATATTCTGTTTCTAACTTGCAGGTTGGATAGGAAAAAGCAGCGGAAGATCAAGGATTAGGCCAAGCATCACAGGAAGTATGTCGTACAGTTTGCACTTAGTGTGGAGCAAGCTAGGGCTGGAAAACGAGCCCAGCTTTGTGAGCACTGCCTGATCGCGTTCAACAACTATCTCACATGGTTTCTTGGAAGTACCCGTGTGGAGGTATGCAAGCCGGCGTATGCTGATGAGATCTTGGAAGATCCGACTGTTTTTGATGAGCTAGCCCAGCACCAGTACAATGCATTAGTCAGGAAAGGCAACGCAGTGATCCCTTCAGCTCCAATGATGAACTTGGTGGCATTTGCCCTTTTTGCTTTTCCGTTCGCATTATTCTCATCTTCGCTTGCCTAACACGTTAATATCGTTTCTGTTCATAGCATGCCCAGATCAAGTAAGCAGCTGATGAGACCGAGACTATTCTGGAAACAACCTCGGCTGGCAAAAGCGATGGGGAAGGTGCACTTCGAGCATTCATTAAGGTTCACATCTCCTTCAAACTAGCACTTAACATGTTTTGCTACGTTCGATGTCTCATTCACTTGTACATGTTGCATCGCCAGGGCCAAAAGTTAAGGCGGCTATCAAACCTTTTCGGTTGTCGTGACCTGGAGTATGTATCACCAGAACGGTCTAGGTCGGCGACACCATCAGATCCCACTTCGGGCCAGGGCCATGGTGATCCTTTGGAGGATGAGGATGTGGATGTGATCACCCAAGAGGTATGGCATGAGCATATATCCAATTGTTGATGCTTTGCTAACTATATCCTCACACACGGTCTTTCCATATCTTTTATTGATGCATAGGTTGCTGATGATATGACCTTGGGGACGTACCAGGTCCTGTCTGCATACCAGTTAAAGCCTAGGAAGGGAATCAAGAAATACACACATGAATACTTCACCCAAAGAGGCAAAAGGACAGTCGGCACCTCGCGGATGGCGGCTTTGGATGACTATTTGGATGATGATGTGGATGACATGGAGGAACCGGAGCAGCAGCCGGCGCGGGTTCCTCTTCCTAGGAAGGTGAAGAAGATGGGAGTCAAGAGGGGGGAGGAGCCAACAAGCGCTCAAGGAACTAGTCATCGTCCTCTATTTGTAATGATAGCTCTATGTTGGTTGTAGCTCTATGTTCAACTCTATGTTGGTGGTAATGTTGAACTTGTCGTGATGGTCACTCTATGTTGAACTTGTCGTGATGGTCACTCTAGGTAATGTTGAACTTGAAGCTGTTAGTAATGTTGAACTTGTCGTGATGGTCACTCTATGAAATGTCTTAGCTCATAGTAATGTTGAAATTACTGTTTATTCTGTGATGCAACTACCTGTGACTTAAAATGACCCAGTTTGAGCAATAGAAGGCAGGGCAACAGAGAGCAACAGAAGGCAGGGCAAGTTACAGACTTGTGTGGCGCCTAGCTTGCAGGCGCCACACTATACAGTGCAGCGCCTAGCCCGTGGGCGTTGCACTGTACAGTGTGGCGCATGCAAGCTAGGCACCACATCAACACTTAGCGAAATTTTGGACAAAACTGGAGCAACAGGGAGCAACAGAAGGCAGGGCAAGTTACAGACATGTGTGGCACCTAGCTTGCAGGCGCCACACTGTACAGTGCAACGCCTAGCCTGTGGGCGTTGCACTGTATAGTGTGGCGCCTGCAAGCTAGGTGCCACACAGGTCTGTAACTTGCCATACCTTCTGTTGCTCTCTGGATAGTTACAGACTTGTGTGGCGCCTAGCTTGCAGGCACCACACTGTATGGTGCAACACCCACATGCTAGGCGCTGCACTATACAGTGTGGCGCCTGCAAGCTAGGCGCCACACAGGTCTGTAACTTGCCCTGCCTTCTGTTGCTCCCCGTTGCAACGCCTAGCCTGCAGGCGCCACACTGTACAGTGCAACGCCCACTGGCTAGGCGTTGCATTGGGACTTAGTGAATTTTTAGCATATGCAGACATAGTACGATGATGTGAAGTAGGATTGAAACATAGCAAGCAAACAACTGTGAAGACAACATATGCACAAAGTACTTCACAACACATAGTAGTTCATAACACATAGTACTTCAACTTGAGGAGTAGTTCATACAACCAAATTTAGGAGGAAATACATAGTACTTCATGACACATACTAGTTCACAACCAAATCGAGGAGGAGGCATAGTAGTTCACAACCAAATCGAAGAACATAGTTTAGAGGATAAGACGATCGTCGTCCACAAGCAAGTTGAAGTTGAAGATGACATAGCTCTATTGCGTAGAGCAAGGCCCCTTTCCCTTCTTCTTCTTGGTCTCTTCTTCCTCTTCCTCCTCCCTTTTCCTTATGAGGTGAGCCTCCTTAACCACCCTCTCCATGAATATCTTGTTCTTCCTCTCCTCTTTTTCAACTGCGAATGCTCAAAGTTTCATGGTTCTTTCTTCAAAATCCTTTTGACGCTTCTTCTGTGCCTCCTCACATTTCCTCACCAATGCTTGCTCCCTAGACCACATCGCATTTGTCGCTCTCTCTCTTTCCTTCCTCTTCTTCTCAAGCTCCTCTTCCTTCTTCTTCTTTAGTGCGGCTGCATCCTCATCTCTAAGCTTCTTCGCAGCCTTCTCCCACCATCCCGCCATCTCATCTTTGCCATCCTCCTTCATTGTTGGTTTGTTGGGTTGGGAAGACGCCATACCTACAATGAGTGAAACATAATGGTCAGTAAAGACAATAAAAACAAATGGAAGAACATGTACAACAAGAACATATGAAAAAGAAGAACATATGAAAAACAAGAACATATGAAACATTATAGTTAGTGAGCAACATAAGGAAATGGTCCATCGAGGTATCCAAACATTCCTCTATAACGACCTTGTCCCTGTCCATCACCACGGCCAAGTCTACCACCAAGGCCAAGACCATTATCACGGCCAAGACCATCACCACGGCCAACACCACCACCACCACGAGCTCTACCACCACCACGTCCTACACCACCACCACGGCCTCTTGTAAGTCCTAGTTGTCGACCTCTTTGTTGCCTAGATCCTCTTTGGCTAACACTTGGTTGGCTTGGCACTTGTTGGCTACCACTTGGTTGGCTTCCTTCTGTAGCTCCTTGTTGGACCTTTTCCTTGGTTTCGTACATTTTATTTTGTTGTGGCCATGACCTTTGTACTCCCCACAACGGGAGCTCTCACGACGCTCTTGGATTGGTCGTTGCCCGCTTCGCGATAGCCACCATGGCCCCATCCGTCCATGTCGCCTCTAAGACGCTTTGTCTTACGTCTACCCCATTTAACAACCTTCAACTCCGGATCCGGCTATAGTTGAACACCATGGTACTCCGGCTATTGTGATTGGTCAAAATATGGGTGAAAGCAGGGAGCCCATGTTTTCTTGACCATCATGATTGAGAACTCCGACTCCCTCATGGTGCGTGGGTGATTGATGTCCACATTCCTAATGCGACCGGCCGTATACAAGTGTGAGCATGGGAGATGAAGCAACAATGGCCTTCTGCAAGAGCAATCACATTGTGTTAACGACACCTTGAAAGCCCGACCTCCATGTTGGCGGCCATCGTTTGTGGTTCCTCCTGGCTCTTTCACTTTGTACTTCCACTCTTCGTTGTCATATAATATAGCTTCTTCTGAGTCTGCCTTCCGTGATTGAAATTGTAACCATTCATCAACCTTGGGTGGGAACTTGTACTTGTACTTAAGTGGGTTCTTGCCCGATATCTGTGCATCCGTTTCCATCAAGTACTTTAGAAAGTACGCATTCATCTTGTCAAATGTGTATTGAACTATTGCTGTCACGGGTAATCCACGTGCACCTTTGAGCACCCTATTGAAGCATTCGGCCATATTGCTTGTCTTTGACCGTATCTCCGGCCATCTTCATAAAAATCACGTGCCCACTTGTTCCGGTATTGAATGTTCCTATTGAGAAAGTCTTGAACCCCAGGATCTAGTTTTTTGTGTGTGAGCAATTTGTGGTACAAAGTGGCGAACCGCTTGTCGGAGAAAGCAAGACAACAATCTTGAAGATCATTGGCCCACTCCTTAAGGCCACATGCCCTATATAAGTTCGAACAAAAGTGCCTCATGCACCATCGGTGGTGCAATGGAGCATGCCCAGGAATGTCAATCTCCACCGCGTTAAGAATTCCTGGATGCTGATCCGATATGACACAAATTTCCCTTTGAGCGGGTAACACCTTCGTCCTCAAAAGACGCAAAAACCACTCCCAGTTGTCATTGTTCTCCACCTCAACCAAAGCAAATGCCAATGGCAACACCTGGTTATTTGCATAACTTGCTATTGCAACCAACAAGGTGCCCTTGTATTGTCCGGTCAAGAACATGCCATCAATGGCGATGACCGGCCTACAGTGTTTGAAAGCCCTCACGCATTGCTCGAATGCCCAAAATGCATGGCCAAATACTCGGACTTTCCTTCCTTCATGAACCGTTGTTTGGTGCCCATGAGGCTCGACCACATGAACCATGCCCGGGTTTGTCGCTGCCATGGCTAACAACAACCTAGGGATTCAGTTGTATGCTTCCTCCCAAGTACCATACAACATCTTAACTGCGGCTTGTTTCGCCTTCCATGCCTTGCCGTACTTCACCTTGTAATGAAAGATGGCTTTCACAAGGTCAATGACATGTTGGACGCTCATTGTTGGAAGTGTGGATATTGAGTTGGAGAGCCTGTAAGCGATGAACTCAGACATGAGTTGTCTATGGTCTTGTGACACAATCTTGCCATCCACCCTTTTGCCTCGGCACATGTGAGTTGGCACACAACTCACTACGTGCCAAGTGGGACCTCCTTTCCATGGTCTTGCACGCACAATCCATGGACATATTTCATCTTCACATGCACATGCAACTGTGTAGCGCACATTGACGTCCGAGTGCACCACCTTGTGTGGACGATAATGTGTAACTGAGTATTTGTCGAGACACATCTTCACTTCCAAGAAGGTTTCGAACTTAGACCCTTTTGCAATCCGGTTCTTGTCATCTCCCAAATCACGGTGAGATCTTGGCCTAACCCCAATAGATATACATTGGCCACCATCTACCACGGCTTCATCAGTGAGACTAACATCCTTGAACAATGTAGTCCGATGATCCCGACGAATACCTTCTCGAAAGCTTCGGCCTCCTTCACCGTGAACCCCTCCGCATCAACTTGTTCATCGGGACCATCGTCATCCGAGTCCGATGCATATGCACGAGAAAAAGGGATGGAATGGTCAATTGTCTCTTGCAAATGATATTTGTCGAGATCACCCACATTGTTTTCATGGAGATCAACTTCATTGTCATCGTCTGCATACTCATCATTCTCCTCTTGCAAAGCTTCATCTTGGTTGCTTGTAAACGGGCTCAATGTTGGCCTCACTTCTTGGGTCAAAAGAGGTTCAACAATTTCATCTCGCTTAAAGGGTGGGGAGCTACTAGCAACCAAAGGGTAGGGGTTCCAGTTCAAGTCCAAATGCAACCTTGAATCAACCTTCTTCGTTGCAAATAACTCAAGAGCCTTGTCTAGTGATTCGACCATCGTTTCCTTGTATGCAACCCAACGTTGCTCCGAGTTGACATGCATTGTCTTCCAACGGATGTGCATTCCAAAACCTACATTATGCCTTCCCTCCAACTCAGAGATATCACTAGGGTCCATCCAATTCAAATCTTTCCTCACTTGTTGCAACAGCTCCGCATACCTAGGACTACTATCAAACACCATGTCAAGCTCATATGGGTCCGGATCAATATTGCCTTTCAAGAAGGCGTCTTTGTCCCCATGACGAACAAACACACATGTTCTTCCCATCCCTATAAGCATTCAAACAACACAATGTAACATTGCTTCCATGAGTACTAATCCAAGGATTAACAAGGAATACAAACCCTAGGATATATATCAAACAACAACCCTAACCCTAACCCTAGCCCTAAACCTAACCCTAGCATCAACATAAGAACACCCATAAGAATAACCCTAACATACTAACAAAGCCTAATCATAGGAAATTGGCAAACAAACATCTCACATCTCCATGCAAATCTCTAGATCCAAACAAAACTAGGGTTTCCCCAAGCTAGCAACAAATGAGCAAAATGATAACATTACTTGGATCAAAACAAGGGGATCGGAGAAGATTACCTTGAGGGAGGGTTTGACTTCGAAATCCACAGATAAATTCGCTAAATTTGCAAGATTTGGGAAATGATTTGAGAGGAGGAGAGAGTGGGAGAGGGGGCAAAGCTCGGGTGTGTGGGGTGGGGGAGTGGGGGAGGGGGGAGGGGGGCCAGCCAAATGGCTGGATAAGTCACAGTGCAGCGCCCGAGCGCCAGGCGCTGCACTTTAAATGTGTGGCGCCTAGCTCTGAGGCGCTGCACTGCTGGGTGCGGGCCTAGTGGCTGCCATGGTGGACAGGTGTGCAACGCCCCAGAGGTAGGCGCTGCACAGTAGAGTGTGGCGCCTGTGTGGCGGGTGCTACACAAAAAGGTCAAGGACGTGAAATAGTTTCACGGGCAATTCACTCTGTGAATTGATTTTGCCCCAAGGTCAAAATTGTCAAATTTGCCGACGCCCACGGCGATGCGTCAAGTTCCACTACTGTCGACCCCATGGACCGTCAAGTACCTCTACCGCCGCCTGACATCTATGGAAACATGTACGACTACGACGCCAAGTACCCCTTCGAGTTGATGAGACCGGCAAGACCGAAGACCCCAAGTACCATGACTACCCTCAAGGACATTGATTCCGTCAAGTTTGACTACAATGTGTGTACAACTACCGCCGCAGTGATTTCGACAAGAAAACGTATACCACAACTTACACTACTGTCACGAGAACGACTACTTCCACTACGGCCCGTGTACCACTACTTCCTTTTTTGAACTCGATCCGCTCCGAAACGCACACTTCGAAGGTATAACGACGAGTCGACCACCGAATGCATGCGTGTGTGAGATGCCCGTGTTTGCACCACGTCCGAATTGTCGCTCTTTGCCAGGCCACGGACACGTGGGAGCCCGGTATCTGGGATCACCCCACCATATTTTGCATGTTCCGTAAATCCACACTTTCTTTTGCACCGACATCTCGACGAGTTGTTGGATCATCGGAATGTTGTCGTGGCAGCATTTCCGTTGTCGTTGTCGTGGCACCCCATTCTTTCCACCGTGGTGACAAATGCTCCCTATCATACTAAATGTCAACATTTTCATAAAAAATGCATAAAACTTTCATATGTCATCCGCATCGTGATAACAACTTTTAAATGCTTAAAATTGTTGTTTGCATTAAAACTGCTAAATGACATGGGGACTTTCCGGAATTGTTGTTTGTTGTTTCCAGCCTCATTTAAACTTGCCTAAATAGTTAGTTTACTTATGTTTCACCTCTTGCCATGTTTAACAACATTTAATATTGTTGTGTACCTAAACGAGAGCGAACTAAATAACTCGAATGTGGCGTTTCATCAATATGCAACTTGTTGCATTTTGAGCCCCACTTAATTTGTAGTGTTGTTTGTTGCACTTTGCCATGCCATGCCTCTTTAAACCGAACATGCATCATACTTGATTTTGCATCATGCCATGCTTATGCTTGTTGGTTTACCATGTTGTTTGCTTCCTTCCGGTTTTCTTCTCTCGGTAGCTTCCGTTTCATTCTGGAGTTGTGAGGATTCGTTCGACTACGTCCGCTTGTCTTCTTCTTGGAATCGTTCTTCTTCCTTGCGGGGTCTCGGGCAAGATGACCATTACCCTCGATATCACTTCTATCTTTGCTTGCTAGTTGCTTCGTTCTATCGCTATGTTGCGCTACCTATCACTTGTTTACCATGCCTCTCATATTGCCATGTCAGCCTCTAACCCACCTTCCTAGCAAACCGTTGTTTGGCTATATTACCGCTTTGCTCGGCCCCTCTTATAGTGTTGTTAGTTGTACGTGAAGTTGAAGATTGCTCCATGTTGAAACACGATTATGTTGGGATATCACAATATCTCTTATCTTTAATTAATGCACATATATACTAGGTAAAGGGTGGAAGACTCGGCCTTATGCCTGGTGTTTTGTTCCACTCTTGCCACCCTAGTTTCTGTCATACTGGTGTTATGTTCCTTGATTTTGCGTCCCTAACACGGTGAGGGGCATGGGACCCTCTTAACAGTTTGCTTTGAATAAAACTCATCCAGCAAGGCCCAACATTGGTTTTACCATTTGCCTAATAACAACTAAAACTTAAATAGGGGATTTTCTCCGGACCCCTAGTATTTTTAATCAACCCCCGGGCCAGTGCTCCTCTGAGTCTGGTCCAAACTAGAGCACTGTGCGGGGCCGCCCCGGGGCAACCTGGGTTATTTTGGCACCTGTACACTTCGCTCATCCGTGGTGCCCTGAGATGGAGATACGTGCGGCTCCTATGGGGATTTGTCGGCACACCAGGAGGTCTTGCTAGTTTTGTTTTACCATTGTCGAAATGTCTTGTGCACCGGGACCCTGAGTCTGATCGGATGTCCCACGATGGAGGATTGTCTCCGTGGATCGTGAGCTTATAATGGGCTAAGTTGGGACACCCCTGCAGGGTTAAACTTTTGAAAGCCGTGCTCGCGGTTATGTGGCAGATGGGAATTTGTTAATATCCGGTTGTAGAAGACTTGATACCAGATTCGAATTAAAATACCCAACCGCGTGTGTAACCGTGATGGTCTCTTTTCGAGTGGATCAAGAAGAGAACACGATGGTGTTATGATTGAACGTAACTAGTTTCAGGATCACTTCTTGATCACTTCTAGCTTCACAACCGTTGTGTAGTTTCTCATCTTACTCTTGTACTCGTATGTTAGCCACCATATTTGCTTAGCGCTTGCTGCAACTCCACCTCCTTACCTTATCCTACCCATAAGCTAAAATAGTCTTGATCTCGCGGGTTTTGAGATTGCTGAGTCCTCGTGACTCACAAGATACTACCAAACAGTTGCAGGTGCGGATGATACCAGTGCAGGTGATGCAACCAAGCTCAGTTGGGAGTTCGATGAGGATTTTGGATGTTAATATGTTTCTTTTCCGGATGATCAGTAGTGGAGCCCAGTTGGGACGATCGTGGATCTAGCATTTGGGGTTGTCTACTTTCTTTTGGATTTGTCCATAGTCGGACTATGTGTGTACTCTTAATGATGTATGAATTATATGATCTTTGTGTGAAGTGGCGATTGTAAGCCAACTCTATTATCCCTTTCTTGTTCATTACATGGGATTGTGTGAAGATGACCCTTCTCGCGACAAAACCACAATGCGTTTATGCCTCTAAGTCGTGCCTCAACACGTGGGAGATATAGCCGCATCATGGGTGTTACAGCTGGCCGAGAGTGTGGCGAAGAGGGCCAAGGTGTCGGCGGGCGCTTCACACACACCGGTGGTGGAGATCAGCCCGGACAACAGCCCCCGGCGGAGCCCCCGGCTCAGCCCCCAGCGTGCGTTCACCACCTACTCCTCATCAACGTGCGCTGGGGTATGATCTTTTGGCATTGACCTTGCCGTGGCTGCAGGAGGAGGACAGCAACAGGAGGAGCCACCGAGGGCCACCCCCAACACGCCGCCCCCATCGACCACATCGCCCCGAGGGGCATCCCCGGCAAGGGCACCAAGCACCGAGCCCATGCGCACGGAGGAGGAGGAGGTGGAATTGGGCACTGGTGGCTCCGTCCCGGCAACAGATGTTGGCGGGGAGGGGCCGCTTTTTCTCAGCCCGGCACGGGTAGGTCACCTGCTTTTTGTTCCTGGTTTTCCTTCTTTCTTATTTTCTTTTTTGAACCCTGATCTTGGCCTTGCCTCATTCTCCTTCCCGGCTTCTAGGTCCTCCCTTGGCGGACCAGGAGGACATCGACACCATCATCACGGAGGTTGCCAAGGACACCGGGGCCGAGGCCGACAAGATCGCCCGCCGAGGAGGCCGCCGAGACCATGACCGAGGACGCCACCAAGGGGCTCGCCGGAGGGACCGACGAGCCTACTTCCGAGGAGGCCGGCAAAGGCGCTGTTGAGGAGGCCGACAAGGGGCCTGTCGGGGAGGCTGGTAAGGCTGCTGCCGGGGAAGAGGTGGTCGACGACCAACCCTCCTCCTCTGCCGCCTCTGGCTCGGGAAGGTACTTGAAGGTGGGTGACGACCTGTTCGTCCACCTTCCAGGGACGACGGGCACCAGGGCGTCGGCCGAGGGGGAGGTGTTCGATGACGAGGTGCTCGCCGCCGCCGGGCTCGAGGTTGTCGATGAACCGAGCGCCGGTGGCAGTGGTACCCAGGAGGAGCAGCTCCTTCGGGCCATGGGCGTCAGCTTCTAGAAGCTCCAGGCGCTCCACCACGCCCTTCTGGACAAGACAAGTCCAGGGAGGCGGCGGCGGGCAAGGCAGAGGCGGATCTCGAGGAGCGCATCGCCGGAGCGTAGGCCTGGTTCCGCCAGGCCCACGAAGAGCTGAGGGATGCCCAAGACCAGCTGACCGAGCGCAAGCAGGAGCTCCTCTTGAAGCAGGCCGACATCGAGAAGGCCCAGAAGGCGGCGAGGGAAGAGGCCACCTAGGCCGAGGCCGCTCGGTCCCAGCACCAGGCCGAGCTGAACTCCCAGGAGGAGGACCTCGTTGCTCGTGAGGCGGCGCTCACCACCACACTCTGCGGCAAGGACAAGGAGGTCGAGAGGCTCGTCACGCAGCGGACCCGGGAACTGGAGCAGAAGCACAAAGAAGCACTTGATGCTCAAGCTCTGGCCCACGGTGACAAGGTGAAAGAGCTGGAGGTGGAGCAGGACGGCCTGAAGAGCAGGGCTGAGCAGCTGGAGAGCCGGTCAACAACATGTTGCCGCCTCGCCTTGCTTCGACACATGTCTAGGCCAGCAAGGCGGGCAGCGCCATGTTGGCTGGCAGGCTGCTGAGCTGGTGCGGTGGCACGTCTTCACGAAGATCTGCATGCCACCACGTAGGGCTTGCTGAGTTGGCCTCGGGGCCGCACGTTGCCACGCATGTGCTCACCTGGCTGGCTGGGCCGGCAGCTGCATGGGAACGGCGGCGGAGCCTTGGAGGGCGCGGGCCTGGCCACGGCCCCACTGATGTCCTCGGCAAGGCTCTTGTCGGGGCCTCAACAAGGGTCTTGTCGTGGCACTATGGTCGTCCCCGACAAGGATCTTGCCGGGGGTCTCGTCTTCCGGTCTTCATCTGATTCTGCGATCTTCACAAAGATCTGCATGCCACCATGGAGGTGCCTCCCGAGCCTCGGTTCCAATGTGGTTGATGATGTTGGAAACTTGGGGCTCAAGGGTGGTGCGCCCTGCTGGTGTTGGACAAGTTGCCCCGGCAAGGCACTTGCCGGGGCCGCGGAGGCCGCCCCGGCAAGGACCTTGCCGGGGGAGCCTGCCTCGCCTTCTTGCTCTTTGCGTTTCTGGTCTTAGCGTTGCTTGATTGTATTGTGGCTTCGGCTCCCCTCCACTGCCCTGCTAAGTGTGGCCGTGGGCGCGACTCTGACTGCCCGTGTACAGGTAAAGGGGTACAAAGTAGAGCCCCTACTTTTGTACACCGACACCTAGCACCGCTCATTGTCATGTCTTGCATCGTCATGCTTATGTTTGCACTGTATTTATTGTTTCTTCCCCCTCTTCCCTCCGGTAGACTACGAGACCGACACCGCTGCTACCCAGTACGACTACGGAGTTGACGACCCCTCCTTCTTGCCACAGCAACCAGGCAAGCCCCTCCCCCCTTGATCACCAGATATCGCCTATTCTTCCCTCTACTTCTTGCATTAGAGTAGTGTAGCATGTTACTGTTTGGTTAATCCTATTCTGTTGCATAGCCTATCATTGTTGTTACAGTTGTTGATACCTTACCTACAATCCTAAATTCTTAGTATATTATGCTACTTTACCATCTATGGCCCTACATTCTTGTGCGTTTGCCTTGCTATACTATCGGGCCGTGATCACTCGGGAGGTGATCACGGGTATATACATACATACATACATACTATATAGTTGGTGACTAAACTCGGGTCGGCTCGTTGAGTACCCGCGGTTGATTCATGGATTGGGGGCTGAAAGGACATACTTTCCCGACGGCCCTCTGAGTGGATCTTTGTGGCGGAGCGACAGGGCAGGTTGAGACCACCTAGGCGAGAGGTGGGCCTGGCCTTGGTCGGCGTTCATGGTTACTTCACAATAACACGCTTAACGAGATCTTCGTATTTGATCTGAGTCTAGCCACTGGCCTATATGCAGTAACCAACTACGCGAGAACAGTTATGGGCACTCGACGTCGTGGTATCAGCCGAAGCCTTCTTGACATCAGCGATTGAGCGGCGCGCGCCGGGTTGGACTGGAACGCCTGCCCTTGTATAAGGGAGGCTAGGTCTACTCACCGGCCGCGTTCGCAACATGCAGGTGTGCAATGGGCGATGGGCCCAGACCCCTGCGCGCATAGGATTTAGACCGGCGAGCTGACCTCTCTGTTCTGCCTAGGTGGGGCTGTGACGTATTGATCTTCCGAAGCCGGGCATGACCCAGGAAAGTGTGTTCGGCCATAGGGATCGAGCATGTTGGGAAATGTGGTGCACCCCTGCAGGGAAGTTTATCTATTCGAATAGCCATGTCCCTCGATAAAAGGACGACCCGGAGTTGTACGTTGACCTTATGACAACTAGAACCGGATACTTAGTAAAACACACCCAGACAAGTTCCAGAGACAAGCCGGTGATTGCTTTCCCATAGGGCGATGAGGGGAGGATCGCCAGGTAGGATTATGCTATGCATGATACCTGCTAGACTTCAATCTACTCTCTTCTACATGCTGCAAGACGGAGGCATCCAGAAGCGTAGTCTTTGATAGGACTAGCTATCCCCCTCCTATTCTGGCATTCTGCAGTTCAGTCCACCGATATTGCCTCTTTACACATATACCCATGCATATGTAGTGTAGATCCTTGCTTGCGAGTACTTTGGATGAGTACTCACGGTTGCTTTGCTCCCTCTTTTCCCCCTTTTTCCTCTTCTTCTCGGATGCCGCAACTAGACATTGGAGCCCAGGAGCCAGACACCACCGTTGACGACGACTCCTACTACATGGAGGTGCCTACTACTACGTGTAGGCCGCTAACGACGACCATGAGTAGTTTAGAAGGATCCCAGGCAGGAGGCATGCGCCTCTTTCGATCTGTATCCCAGTTTGTGCTAGCCATCTTATGGCAACTTGTTTATCTTATGTCAGTACTTAGATATTGTTGCTTCCGCTGACTCATTTATGTTCGAGCACTTGTATTCGAGCCCTCGAGGCCCCTGGCTTGTAATATGATGCTTGTATGACTTATTTTACTTTTAGAGTTGTGTTGTGATATCTTCCCATGAGTCCCTGATCTGGATCGTACACATTTGCCTGCATGATTAGTGTATGATTGAATCGGAGGCGTCACAAGTTGGTATCAGAGCTGACTGCCTATAGGAATCCCCCTTCCACACTCCTTGGCCAAAGTCGAGTCTAGTCACTACAAAACTTTTACAAACATGGTTGTGAGTCTAACGGGCCCACGTCGCCATTTTGGGTGGTATTAGGATCTTTTACTCCTAGACCTTTACTCTGGGACTCTGATCTCTCCTCTATTCGGGTTAAATGATTTTACTAATACCGACTCTAGTTTCTCGTAACTACTTCCTCCCGGAGAGCCCTCGCTCCAAATGATTGCTTAGTGCACCAGAAGATTCAGAAGATACTATACGATGTTCTTCCGAGACACTTGTGCCCACCACCCTTACAAACTCCCTACCACTGATATATCCTTATGGATAACTGTATACACCTTCCATTCTTACATTCCATCCCATTGATCTTGTTACTACAAGATGCCCCAAACTGCTCTTCGTTGCTCCGAGAGTCCTTTGAACTTATTGCCTTGCATTTCTTACCACATGAATACACCCTATGGATAAATTCTCGCACTTACCGAGTATCCGATCATCCTTAGTGATCCATGTAATTCACAAAAAATTCTTCGAAATGCTATTCAACCTTCTAAAAATCCTCAGCACCTTATTGCTACTGAAGTTCTTACCTTCCTGCATTATGGTTAATTCCATATATCTAGTAATCTTCGTTGGCATCCTTTGTCATTATCATTTTGGGTCTATTGATTCAATATGTTACGAATGCCCGCAATCATCAAATGATCCTTATGGATTATATTTCCGGCTCATCCATCATTTTTAACTCGAGCTGGTTCTCGACCAATCAAATTGTCGTTGATTGTACCCCTAAGACTATTCAACTTATCCATCCCTAATCAGAGCGTTGCTTCTGATCCCTTGACTGGGAATTCATAATACTTGTGCAATTGAGCCTTGAGTTAGTCAGTTGTTTCTATAATCTGACCCCTTGCATTCTTTCTTCTTCTGGTTGAGTACCGATGCTCACATCAGATCCCTTGTGGACCACTAGATTCTTTATTGGGTTTTATCTGACAACGTCCTTCATATTCAATAGCTTTGTGAGTCTTTGCTCGGATAAATAATGCCTTTGGTAAATTGTATCCTCTGCCTTGTCGAACATGATATGCTTTCGAGCTTGTGTTATTTACTCCTGAAGTTTGTGGTATATGTTCCTAAGAGGCCCTGATGGGTTGAACCTATGCCTTTTCTAATCTGTGTGAACCCAGAAACTAGTACGGGTCTTACTCTACTGATGTTATGTCAGATAAAATTTCAACACTACAACTTCGTCGAAGGCGAGAAGTGAGTGAAAGGTTATGCAATAGAGAAGTGGAAGTCGACCTTGAACTTTGTGTTCATGCCCATGGACACGATGTAGATCCTCTCATGGAAGCTTCTTGTAATAATACTTATTTCCTTGATAAATATCCTCTGGTATCTGTGAATTGATCCTTTGCAACCGTGGTTCCGACCATGATTGTTCTTCTTTGATCCATTTCTCGAACAAGTTAAAGCACGTTTCTTCTACAGATCAATGTGCCTTCCCAACCTCTATTATGATCTACCTTCAAGTATTACCCCTGGTATCTCGAGGATATCATGCCATTGAACTACATCTAATGAACTTTTGTGAAGTACCACCTTTCCATGTCATTGTCACTTCATGGGTTATGGGTTGTTTGTCAACCGAGAACACAGATAAGTGAACTGATTTTGCACTCTGATTCAATAATTCTAAGTGAATTTCGTTGCTTACTAGTTTAATAATCCTTCAAGTCATTCCTAGCCTGATCGGCTATATCATTATCATGCTAAATTTTTACTTTGCCACCTGGTCCTTCTTCCCGGAACACAACTTTGATGGTGAGCTAAGCTTACGTCGATCTTCCTCGTCATATCATTTCACCTTGAACAGCAAGCTTGATTTCGAGTTTGTGTCATACCCGTGGTTCCAATAACTTTTTGCTCCATCCTTCCTTTTGCTTGATGTCGTCGATGAGCGATTATATCTTCATGAAACCTCTCGACAAATGAGTCATGATCATCATCAACATTCCGAGCTCTTCAAGGATATCGATCGAATTCATGTTGAGAAATACCATCCTTGCCCCCTCGATGATTTGTGTTATCATCGACAACATCCTTGTCTTCCCTCAACACCAACATGTTCATGTTTTGAAATGAATCTTGAGTTCCTTGCTATCTAGCATCTGCTCTTCTTCACCTGGGAGTATTACTATCTTTTATGTCAAGAATGTCATGAGAATTTTGCCACCTCTTAAAAATTCTTGGTATAGTGATACTTCTCACCATCACCATTCTTTCTTGGTCCCCTGTTGATTCTAACCGGGATACCAACAAGTGAACGGTGCCTTTTGGATTCAGTCCTTCTAGCAACCCTATTTCTTTGAAGTTAATGGTCGGCCATTCATGCTTAGACAAATGGTTACTGAATCTCCATTCCAACATCGAACATGCTACCTACGCCCATATTTCGGGCGCACCTTTCAACTAATGTTAAATTATGTATGTTTTCCTCGAGCATACCTCATTATATCATTTGATCCGACAAATGTTATCTCCTTGTTTGTATAATTGTGGAAATCGATCTTTTGGAAATCTCAATGAATTGGCACTGAGTCCATCAGTCGCCTCCTCACCCTATCCTTGATTTAATGTTGAACTCTTGTTTTGGAACTCGCTTTCATAGTTCATTTCTCGAGGATCTTATAATGTCATCTCGTCAATTTGAGTTGCACCTTTTCATCTCAGGCATCTTGAGTCTGAGGTATCCTGACCCCAATCAGATCTGGATCTCGGTCAGATATGATGGTTGGAACATATTTCCAAGAGTTATGATGTTGGCCTTTATATGGCCCGGTAAGGTGATGTCATGCCTAGCACACCTGGCTAGAGGCCCTATTGTTATAGTTTCCTTTTCGCAAGGTTATCCATTCTTCCATGAGGAAATGGTAGGACTTATTCTACAAGTTGTTCCTGATGAATCCTTCATGTATCCAAGGTCTGACCTTTGCTTGAAGACCTTGTCAATGCCATCTCGAAGCATGTGTGTGGCACTTCGATTTCCAACAAGAACATTTGAAGCCCAATGCTAAATGGTTCTTGCTCAATTATCCACACACCGTTGTATGGGTAATGTCATGAAATTTATCTCCCATTACATACCGGGTTTTCTACATTATATCTTGTTACGGATATCATGCTTTGCTTGTCCTTGAGAAGGATATACCCTTGTAAAATGTGTTTAAACACATTTTACTTTCCAATGTTTTGTTTAACCTTTCTTGTACACTGACTTAACTGAGCAGTGATAATTCCCTGCTTAGGTAAGCACCTTGTTGTACCACTCTGTTAGTAAGACCCTGTTGCTTTTGTTGATGGCATTCCGGTAACCACCGATGGACGAGAACTTTGCCTATTGGTCCGCCTCGTCCAACAAGCAGGAAAATGGTTCTCTTCATCCTTCGCCCTTGGTACCGATGTTGTTGCCGACATAACTGACAGACTATCCCCTGACATGCCTTGCTTACATGAACGTATAAGACGTCACCACCCTTCCTACTTTAACCCACATGGTGGGCCCATAACTCATAGTTCCACAGGATCAAAACCTGACTCACCCGTACATTCCTGTTTCTAAAGCTTTCCTCATGCTTGGTTCGTATGAAATCACGAGTCACCTTCCTAGAGATGACCTACTCTAGTATCAAACACTATATTTATTTTCGTTGCCCTAAACCCCCTTCCACTTTCAGTTTCAGCCATTGAACGATTGTCTATCCGATTGAAACTTCTTATGGTACCTTCTTACTTTGCTCTCCACGTGTTTCATTTTTCAACTCAAGAGATACTCATGTGTTCATCCTTGGGATACCCCCAGATGATTTTCCCTTATAACATCCTATCGTTGTAGAGCTGCCCCTTACCTATTCGTAAGTACGATGGAGTTCCCTGAAGAAAGGATGACAACTTCATCACGATGCATTGGAATAAAGAATTGAAGACATCAGCGAAAGGGATTAACTTCTTCGAGAAGAGCAGCCAAGACTGAGAAGATTCGTTAGAATATCTTAACTAGACCTTTCGCCCTTACTCTACCTCTTCAATCTCGGGACGAGATTTCCTCTAGTGGAGGAGAATTGTGACGCCTGGGTAATTATGCTACAGTAATCCCGCGTTAGTGATGCCACGTCACCTCGGTTATTGTTGTTAATCTCCCAATGATTCAAACCCGATCGAATTCAGATTTGAAATAAAAACAAACAACAAAAGTTTTCAAACACGAAAAACTAAAATGTTCACAACATTGCAAAAATTACCAAAGCTGTTATAAAAACAAAACCAACACTTCAGAAACTCCAGAAATTCCCCTAGGAATTAAAACAGTGGACCAACAACACATTACTTGGCCTTTTTGCTTTCTAAAAATAATTAAACCTTTTCAAACGACCTTCAGCTTTTTGTGGCATTGCTATATAATGCAATAATGTTCATGTGACAAGCTACATAATTTACATAAGTTCTTTGGTGGTAAAGCAATTAACAAACCAGAGCAAAAATGAAAAAAAAATGTAGATAAAAAAGGAAATGAAAGACAACCTATCACGCCCAATATGCGACCCTATCCAAAAGGAACTCGAAGGTCCCACCAAGGATAGACCCGCATATTGAAACGCTTTTGCAAGGTGGATATCATTACATCAACATTACATAATAGATGGGGATACATACATAAGGCATACAATGCCACACGAATATAGCATCACAATACAAAAGAGCATCATCCGACTACGGATGAAACACAAACAGAAACTCAAACGACATCCACCCTGCTAGCCCAGGCTGCCGACCTGGAACCTATCCCCTGATCGAAGAAGTAGAAGAACTCAACGCAAGCAAGCATCGCTCTCACGTCATGATCATCGCATAACCTGTACCTGCAACTGTTGTTGTAGTAATCTGTGAGCCACGAGGACTCAGCAATCCCATTGCCATGGGTATCAAGACTAGCAAAGCTTAAAAGGAAAGGAAGGGGTAAAGTGGTGAGGTTGCAGCAGCGACTAAGCAAGTATGGTGGCTAACATACGCAAATAAGAGCGAGAAGAGAGCAAGCGGAACGGTCGTGAAGCTAGCAATGATCAAGAAGTGATCCTGAACTCCTACTTACGTCAAACATAACCCAGAAACGGTGTTCACTTCCCGGACTCCGCCGAGAAGAGACCATCACGGCTACACACGCGGTTGATGCGTTTTAATTCGGATCTGGTGTCAAGTTATCTACAACCGGACATTAACAAATTCCCATCTGCCTATAACCGCAGGCACAGCTTTCGAAAGATTATACCCTGCTGGGGTGTCCCAACTTAGCCCATGACAAGCTCTCGCGATCAACGAAGGAATAGACCTTCTCCCAGGAAGACCCGATCAGACTCGGAATCCCGGTTTACAAGACATTTCGACAATGGTAAAACAAGACCAGCAAAGCCGCACGATGCGCCGAGAAATCCCGATAGGAGCTGCACATATCTCGTTCTCAGGGCACACCGGATGAGCGAAGCGTACAGGAACCGACGTAACCCAAGTTGCCAAGGGATGGCCCCGCACGGTGCTCTAGTTTGGACCAACACTTAGACAAGCACTGGCCCGGGAGGGCTAAAATAAAAATGACCCTTGGGTTGGCCGACCCAAGGGAAAGGGTAGGTGGTGGTGAGGCAAATGGTAAAACCAAGGTTGGGCCTTGCTGGAGGAGTTTTATTCAAAGCGAACTGTCGAGGGGGTCCCATAAATCACCCGACCGTGTAAGGAACGCAAAATCCGGGAACATAACACCGGTATGACGGAAACTAGGGCGACAAGAGTGGAACAAAACACTAGGCAAAAGGCCGAGTCTTCCACCCTTTACCAAGTATATAGATGCATTAATAATATAAGAGATATTGTGATATCCCAACCAAAATCCTGTCCGCCATGGAGCAATCTTCAACTTCACCTGCAACTAGCAACGCTATAAGAGGGCCTGAGCAAGCGGTAACATAGCCAATCAATGGTTTGCATAGGAAAGGTGTCAAAGGTTAGAGGTTCATGGCAATATGGGAGGCTTGATGAGCAAAAGATAGGTAATGCAGCATAGCGATAGAACGAAGCCACTAGCATAGCAATGATAGTAGTGAGATCCAGGGTAGTGGTCATCTTGCCTGAAATCCCGCAAGGAAGAAGAACGAGTCCATGAAGAAGACGAAGCCACGAAGATGAAGCAAGCGTAGACGAACGAATCCTCACGATCGCAACGAAACAGGAACTATGGAAAGAAGCACATAACATGGTAAACACACCACACATGAACATGACATGATGCACAAACAAGCATGATGCATGACAAAGCTACATGAGGCTACTCATGGCAAGAGATGATGCAAACAAGAGCAACACATCAAGGCAAGTTTAAATGAGGCCGGGAACAACATATAACAATTCCGGTAAGTCCTCATATGCATATTTCGAAATTGGTCCAGATCTGAATAAACCTTATGTTTAAGTTGTTAAACAGCAAGTTAAGATGCACAAAGATGATCTACACGAGATTCTAGTCAAGTTACATATAAATTCATTTAATTCGGAGCTACGGCCTAGAAGATATGAGCAACACAAGTTAAACATGGCATTGATGCAATATGCACCCAAACATCAATCAAACACCTCAAAACATGGATGCAACATGATAATATGAAACTACATGCAATTCTAAGCAAGTTTCATATAGAGCACACTCAAAACGGAGCAACGGTGCAACACACACACACTATACAAGTTATAGATACAATCTGTCCAAAACAGTAACTAGTCATATTGCAAGCATCAAAACAATAAGCTACAGCACCCCAACATGAGAACAAAAGGCATGGACATGATTTACAGGTAAAGCATTACAAAACATGAACACTGAGCTATCTCCAGAAATCACTAGAACATGCTCAAACACACATGGTAAGATTGCAAGTTATAACAATTTCAGACTTTGCAACAAATAACATCATGATGCAATGTTTAGAGCTATCAAACAACATGTTATAGGAACTTATAATGGAAAACAAAGGCATGTCATGAATCTACTAATTTCATAGATCAAAAGTCCTTTACTGACCATGAGCCAAAAAGGATCAGAAAATATGATGGCACCCATGTAAACATAGCAAGTTATAATACAGATTCAAACATGGCAGAAACAGAATTATGAAGGCATGTAGATGAGCTTGTGCAACTCACTACAGAGCATTATATGGCATGGCAAGGCAACCAACAGTAAGAAGGCATGTTTGTGAAGCCAAGCATGGCAATAGCAAGGTCATAGGGTGCATGGATCACTAGGAAAACACATGGAAACAACTGAACTTAATGTAAACAGGCTGACAGCAACATTATGAAGCAACTTTGGAGCAAGATATGAACAAGATATAGCAAGCTATAAATGCAACCAGGGGCATGGATGGATAGAGCATATCATGAAGATCAAAACATATTTAGTGATCATCTCCAGATTATGCATAGAATGACTAGTAGCAACATGTTTACATAGCATCACGAAATAACAGATTCAGTCTAGCAAAACAGCAACATCATGTACCCTACTTAACAAGCTCGATTCACTCACCACAAGTCATTGCATGACAAGATAAGCATATAATCATCAAGAAGACATGTTTGTGAAACAAACCAAGTCAAGAACAAGTCCATAGCATGCAAGGATCAACTACAACAACCTTGGCCAAATTGAATAACACGTAAACAATCTGCCAGGAAACATTTTGAAGCAAAAGTAGAGCACGAAAATGACATGCTAGGCTACTCCATAATTGCAAACAAGGGCATGAATGGATAGACAACAACCATATGTTCAAAACATCCTTACTGAAGTATCTCAAAATATGCATGGATCTCTCTGTAGCATCATGTTTACATGGCATCAAAATAACAGCGGAACAGGGACTAAATCAGCAACATCACGATGCCTAGTTTGCATGCTTGTGCTAGTCACCACATTGATAAAAGAATACATGGTAAGCACCCCTGTAAAGATGGCATGGCATAGTTCAAAACACATGTAGACATCAACCTCATAGGATGCACACATCAATCATGGCAAAAATAACAAAAGTGCTTGTTATGTTAACAGACAGCAGAAAACATCATGAAGCACTCCTGCAACAATGATTCAGGCATCAAGATGAGCTCAAATGAATATGATGCAATGGAATGAAGTGATGTACTCGTTGAGACGAACAATTTGACATATTACACGCACAAAACGGAGCTACGGATGCAGAGATATAGCACGTCAAACAGGGCATGAAAATTACAGCAATATTCGGGACAGCAGATTTTACCTCCGCGAAAGTCAACGCGGGACGGAGGGATCCGGGTTACGAGGACGTGACGTTTGGTTCCGGGGATGGGTGGATCTGATCCAGCTTCGTCTCCGGCGAGGTTCCGCGAATTCCGGCGAGGAGGGGCGCCGGCGACGAGCGATCCGCGGAGGAGGCGAGGGGACGGCGGGGACGCGGTGGAGGCGCGGGTCGAGGGGATGGCACGGGGCGCCGGCGGGCGGAGACGGCAGCGCCGAGCTCCGGCGAGCTCCATGGCGGCGCCGGCCATGGAGGTCCCA
>NC_041389.1:412376076-412383089 GCF_002162155.2 Triticum dicoccoides | reverse complement strand
GGCCACCGGCGGCGGCGGGCGGCGGCCTGCGCGGGGTGCGGGCGACCTCGGGCGCGCGGGACGGCGGCGGGCGCCGGCGCGGGCGGCGGCTGCGGAGGACGGGCCCCGCGAGGGCTGGCGGCGGGCCTGGCGGGCCGCGGGCGCCGCGCGGGCGAGTCAGGCGGCGACACGTGGCGGCGGAGGAGCAGGTCGGACACGTCCGACATGATGTGGACGTGTCCGGCGGCACGGGGAGGATATTTTTTAGGGTTAGGGGGAATTGATCCGGAATTTTTGGGGAGAGGGGCATATTTATAGGTAGAGGGAGTTAGGAGAGTCCAAATGAGGAGCGGTTTTCGGCCACGCGATCGTGATCAAATGACCGAGAGCATGGAGGGGAGTTTTCTGGGTTTTGGGCCACTTTGTAAAGGGTGTTGGGCTGCAAAGAGAGAGGGGCTTTACGGTTACCCGGTTAACTGTTGGAGTATCAAACGACCTCCAAATGGCACGAAACTTGACAGGCGGTCTACTGGTGGTATACCAAGGCCGCTTGGCAAGCCTCGGTCCATTCCGAGAAAGTTTAGCACCCACTCACAACGAGAGATGAAAGGGGAACGCCGGAGGGCATAGGAGTGCCGGATCGCGAAACGGACAACGGGGAAAAGGCTCGAATGCATGAGACGAACACATATGCAAAATGAAATGCACATGATGACATGATAAAATGCAACACACAAGCAAATGACATGGCAATGATAGCAAATAACAGGCAGACACCTGGCGCATCGAATCCGGGGCGTTACAACACTCCTCCACTAACAAGAGATCTCGTCCCGAGATCTTAGGACTGAGACGGAAGGGAAAAGGGATGAGGTGAAACAAGAAGTCGAGAAGAAGCAAAGAATCGAGAGCATTCTAGAAGAAGAGAGGAACGATGAGAATGAGGAGGATCGAAAGCTGAATGAACAAGATAGACTCTGAAAGCACTGCGGTTAGAATGAGATCATAAAACGGATAAGACTGAAAGGATTTAGGCAGCACTCCGGCTGAACATGGAAAGAATAGAACATGAACTTGAGAGGACGGAATGATACTTGAGCTCCTTCGATAAGAATCTTGATGAAATCTTGAAGAATGAATTAAATCATGAAGAACCACTGTGAAGAACTCCGGTAACAAAAGGATGACGAGATAAAATGAAGGATGAAAGAATAAGATGAGCCTTGCGATGATTCCGATGGGGGTTCCGACGAGATGGCCAAGGAAACTTTGAACTCCGGGAAAGAAAAGATGAAAACAGGTGGAACTAGAATTTATTCATCAAGAACAAACTCCGAAGGAAGGGATTACTCACTTGGATGAAATAAGAATAAGATTTATTGTATGCTTAACCTTCATCAAATTAAATTGATGACAAGCAATGGATTTGGCATGCAACTTATTCTTCTTGAAAAGGATTGAGAAGTGACATGTCGCAAACTTGAGAAAGTCTTCATGAACCACCGGTAGGACTGGAAAGATCGAATGAATTGAAATGATGATCAAGGAAAAGAATCTTGAACGAACCACCGTAAGAATTCGGAATGACTGATGAAAAAGAATGAATCACCGGAAGAATTAGAAGAACAAATATGCTAGAGGGGATTTATATTCACCGGGATAAGTGGATAACAGTAGCTGAAATGTGAGGATGAAGAATTCTTATGGAACGATGGCCTCCGAAAAAAAACAACTCCTGACAAACTCCGGATGGTTGAGAAAAGGAATATCTGACAAAAGGAATAATCCGAGAGGATAACATGAAGCTAGAACCACGAATCTTCGGGAGAATGGGCAAGATTTAGAGGAAAACTCTTCTTCAATCTTGAACTGACGACGGGAAACACCACCAAAATTACTGAGATACTCCGGGAGAATGAAAAAGCGAAGGGGTTGAGCCAACAATGAAATGATTTGAAATTGATCTTGGAGAAGGCATGTGACTGATGAAATTCATTCTTACGTCAAACTTCGAAAAGGATTTGAGAATAGCTCCGGGAAATTAGAAGAGTCAGGTAAGATCCTGGGAAAAACCTATGGGTTAGGGCCCACTGAAGAGAAAACACCGTTGAAAAGGATGATGAACAGATAGATGAAGCACCGGAACAATTGAAATATTTGAATGAGGTGACAACCTCGAATTAATTGGAACACAGACGAATCTCCTGAGATGTCTTGAACACTCCAGAAGGATAACTGGCGAGAGGAGAACGAGCAGGGAAAACACTTGAGCCAAGGAAAGAATATAATCACTACCAAAATTAGAATTGAATCCACCGGAAAAGATAAAGAGATGAAGAATGACGAACGAGATGAGAATTCACCGGTTGAAATAATTTACGAAAGACTGAAGAGGTTCCGCACGCATGAAATTGATGCTCGAAACAGACTCAGGCTCCGAGAAAAAAAGGGTGGGAGGGCGAGAAAAACAAAGACAACTTGGAAGGGGAACCGACGAATAACTTGAAGAGAAAACACCGGTTGAAATCATTGAGGAAAGAAAGCAAAGGCTTCGCACAAGTAGGATGGATACTCGATTACAGACTCCGGTTCCGAGAAGAAGAAGGGTGTGCGGGTGGGAAAAGAAAACAACTGAGGATTGAACTCAATGATGAAGAGGCTCGAGTCGACTTGACGAGAAATGCACCGGATGAAAAGAGCTGAGGAACAACGATCGGAAAATCAACTGTGTGATCCTAAAGAAAATTTGAAGGGGAAGAGGAGTAATTCAAAACACCTACGTCAAGATTCCTGACCAGAGCGACGAAGGGACTGAGGAGTAAAAAGAATACCTACTCTCTGATATAACTATACTCCAAAAACAGTTTTCTTCTAGACTCAACAACGGCCAGACTACACGATCAATCAAGGGGGCTCCTAGGGTCGGTCGAGGCTCTGATACCAACTTATCATGCCCAATATGCGACCCTATCCAAAAGGAACTCGAAGGTCCCACCAAGGATAGACCCGCATATTGAAACGCTTTTGCAAGGTGGATATCATTACATCAACATTACATAATAGATGGGGATACATACATAAGGCATACAATGCCACACGAATACAGCATCACAATACAAAAGAGCATCATCCGACTACGGATGAAACACAAACAGAAACTCAAACGACATCCACCCTGCTAGCCCAGGCTGCCGACCTGGAACCTATCCCCTGATCGAAGAAGCAGAAGAACTCAACGCAAGCAAGCATCGCTCTCGCGTCATGATCATCGCATAACCTGTACCTGCAACTGTTGTTGTAGTAATCTGTGAGCCACGAGGACTCAGCAATCCCATTACCATGGGTATCAAGACTAGCAAAGCTTAAAAGGAAAGGAAGGGGTAAAGTGGTGAGGTTGCAGCAGTGACTAAGCAAGTATGGTGGCTAACATACGCAAATAAGAGCGAGAAGAGAGCAAGCGGAATGGTCGTGAAGCTAGCAATGATCAAGAAGTGATCCTGAACTCCTACTTACGTCAAACATAACCCAGAAACCGTGTTCACTTCCCGGACTCCGCCGAGAAGAGACCATCACGGCTACACACGCGGTTGATGCGTTTTAATTCAGATCTGGTATCAAGTTATCTACAACCGGACATTAACAAATTCCCATCTGCCTATAACCGCAGGCACGGCTTTCGAAAGATTATACCCTGCAGGGGTGTCCCAACTTAGCCCATGACAAGCTCTCGTGATCAACGAAGGAATAGACCTTCTCCCAGGAAGACCCGATCAGACTCGGAATCCCGGCTTACAAGACATTTCGACAATGGTAAAACAAGACCAGCAAAGCCGCCCGATGCACCGACAAATCCCGATAGGAGTTGCACATATCTCGTTCTCAGGGCACACCGGATGAGCGAAGCGTACAGGAACCGACGTAACCCAAGTTGCCAAGGGATGGCCCCGCACGGTGCTCTAGTTTGGACCAACACTTAGACAAGCACTGGCCCGGGGGGCTAAAATAAAGATGACCCTTGGGTTGGCCGACCCAAGGGAAAGGGTAGGTGGTGGTGAGGCAAATGGTAAAACCAAGGTTGGGCCTTGCTGGAGGAGTTTTATTCAAAGCGAACTGTCGAGGGGGTCCCATAAATCACCCGACCGCGTAAGGAACGCAAAATCCAGGAACATAACACCGGTATGACGGAAACTAGGGCGGCAAGAGTGGAACAACACACTAGGCAAAAGGCCGAGTCTTCCACCCTTTACCAAGTATATAGATGCATTAATAATATAAGAGATATTGTGATATCCCAACCAAAATCCTGTCCGCCATGGAGCAATCTTCAACTTCACCTGCAACTAGCAACGCTATAAGAGGGGCTGAGCAAGCGGTAACATAGCCAATCAATGGTTTGCATAGGAAAGGTGTCAAAGGTTAGAGGTTCATGGCAATATGGGAGGCTTGATGAGCAAAAGATAGGTAACGTAGCATAGCGATAGAACGAAGCAACTAGCATAGCAATGATAGTAGTGAGATCCAGGGTAGCGGTCATCTTGCCTGAAATCCCGCAAGGAAGAAGAATGAGTCCATGAAGAAGACGAAGCCATGAAAACGAACCAAGCGTAGACGAACGAATCCTCACGGTCGCAACGAAATAGGAACTATCGAAAGAAGCACATAACATGGTAAACACACCACACATGAACATGACATGATGCACAAACAAGCATGATGCATGACAAAGCTACATGAGGCTACTCATGGCAAGAGATGATGCAAACAAGAGCAACACATCAAGGCAAGTTTAAATGAGGCCGGGAACAACATATAACAATTCCGGTAAGTCCTCATATGCATATTTCGAAATTGGCCCAGATCTGAATAAACCTTATGTTTAAGTTGTTAAACAGCAAGTTAAGATTCACAAAGATGATCTACACGAGATTCTAGTCAAGTTACATATAAATTCATTTAATTCGGAGCTACGGCCTAGAAGATATGAGCAACACAAGTTAAACATGGCATTGATGCAATATGCACCCAAACATCAAGCAAACACCTCAAAACATGGATGCAACATGATAATATGAAACTACATGCAATTCTAAGCAAGTTTCATATAGAGCACACTCAAAACGGAGCAACGGTGCAACACACACACACACTATACAAGTTATAGATACAATCTGTCCAAAACAGTAACTAGTCATATTGCAAGCATCGAAACAATAAGCTACAGCACCCCAACATGAGAACAAAAGGCATGGACATGAGGTACAGGTAAAGCATTACAAAACATGAACACTGAGCTATCTCCAGAGATCACTAGAATATGCTCAAACACACATGGTAAGATTGCAAGTTATAACAATTTCAGACTTTGCAGAAAATAACATCACGATGCAATGTTTAGAGCTATCAAACAACATGTTACAGGAACTTATAATGGCAAATAAAGGCATGTCATGAATCTACTAATTGCATAGATCAAAAGTCCTTTACTGACCATGAGCCAAAAAGGATCAGAAAATATGATGGCATCCATGTAAACATAGCAAGTTATAATACGGATTCAAACATGGCAGAAATAGAATTATGAAGGCATGTAGATGAGCTTGTGCAGCTCACTACAGAGCATTACATGGCATGGCAAGGCAACCAACAGTAACAAGGCATGTTTGTGAAGCCAAGAATGGCAATAGCAAGGTCATAGGGTGCATGGATCACTAGGAAAACACATGGAAACAACTGAACTTAATGTAAATAGGCTGGCAGCAACATTATGAAGCAACTTTGGAGCAAGATATGAGCAAGCTACAGCAAGCTATAAATGCAACCAGGGGCATGGATGGATAGAGCATATCATTTAGATCAAAACATATTTAGTGATCATCTCTAGATTATGCATAGAATGACTAGTAGCAACATGTTTACATAGCATCACGGAATAACAGATTCAGTCTAGCAAAACAGCAACATCATGTACGCTACTTAACAAGCTTGATTCACTCACCACAAGTCATTGCATGACAAGATAAGCATAGAATCATCAAGAAGACATGTTTGTGAAACAAACCAAGTCAAGAACAAGTCCATAGTATGCAAGGATCAACTATAACAACCTTGGCCAAATTGAATAACACGTAAACAATCTGCCAGGAAACATTTTGAAGCAAAAGTAGAGCACGAAAATGACATGCTAGGTAACTCCATAATTGCAAACAAGGGCATGAATGGATATACAACAACCATATGTTCAAAATATCCTTAATGAAGTATCTCAAAATATGCATGGATCTCTCTGTAGCATCATGTTTACATGGCATCAAAGTAACAGCAGAACAGGGACTAAATCAGCAACATCACGATGCCTAGTTTGCATGCTTGTGCTAGTCACCACATTGATCAAAAAAATACATGATAAGCACTCCTGTAAAGATGGCATGGCATAGTTCAAAACACATGTAGACATCAACCTCATAGGATGCACACATCAATCATGGCAAAAATGACAAAAGTGCTTGTTATGTTAACAGACAACAGAAAACATCATGAAGCACTATTGCAACGATGATTCAGGCATCAAGATGAGCTCAAATGAATATGATACAATGGAATGAAATGATGTACTCGTTGAGGCGAACAATTGGACATATTACACGCACAAAACGGAGCTACGGATGCAGAGATATAGCACGTCAAACAGGGCATGAAAATTACAGCAATATTCGGGACTTAGCAGATTTTACCTCCGCAAAAGTCAACGCGGGACGAGGGATCCGGGATACGGGGACGTGACGTTTGGTTCCGGGGATGGGTGGATCTGATCCAGCTTCGTCTCCGGCGAGGTTCCGCGAACTCCGGCGAGGAGGGTGGTGCCGGCGACGAGGGATCCACGAAGGAGGCGAGGGGACGGCGGGGACGCGGTGGAGGCGCGGGTCGACGAAGATGGCACGGGGCGCCGGCGGGCGGAGATGGCAGCGCCGAGCTCCGGCGAGCTCCATGGCGGCGCCGGCCATGGAGGTCCCGGCGGCGGGGCGAATCGGGACGGG
>NC_041389.1:412374681-412375526 GCF_002162155.2 Triticum dicoccoides | reverse complement strand
GGCCGCGGGCGGCGCGCGGGCGCGGGCTAGTCGGGCAGCGACACATGGCGGCGGCGGAGCAGGTCGGGCACGTCCGGCACGACGTGGACGTGTCCGGCGGCGCGGGGAGGAGATTTTTTAGGGTTAGGGGGAATTGATCCGGGATTTTTCGGGAGAGGGGCATATTTATAGGTAGAGGGAGCTAGGAGAGTCCAAATGAGGAGCGGTTTTCGCCATGCGATCGCGATCGAACGACTGAGAGCATGGAGGGGAGTTTGCTGGGTTTTGGGACACTTTGGAAAGGGTGTTGGGCTGCAAAGAGAGAGGGGCCTTACGGTTACCCGGTTAACCGTTGGAGTATCAAACGACCTCCAAATGGCACGAAACTTGACAGGCGGTCTACCGGTGGTATACCAAGGCCGCTTGGCAAGCCTCGGTCCATTCCGAGAAAGTTTAACACCCACTCACAACGAGAGACGAAAGGGGAACGCCGGAGGGCATAGGAGTGCCGGATCGCGAAACGGACAACGGGGAAAAGGCTTGGATGCATGAGACGAACACGTATGCAAAATGAAATGCACATGATGACATGATAAAATGCAACACGCAAGCAAATGACATGGCAATGACAGTAAATAACAGGCAGACACATGGCGCATCGAATCTGGGGCGTTACACAACCCCCCCCCCATCCCCCGAGTGGGCCTTGGCCCAGTTGGCCGAAGGAGCCAGTCGGCCCAGCCGACCCACTCCCGCACCCCCTGGCCTACTAAGCCTCCTCCCCTCCCCGTGATCTAGCGCCACCCCCCTCCCACTACTCCCACTCGCCCCCACTCCCTCCCCCTCATCCCACTCCTCCTCTGCCT
>NC_041389.1:412341332-412374460 GCF_002162155.2 Triticum dicoccoides | reverse complement strand
AGATCGGATCGAGGCATGGGGGCCCGACCCCACCGCCTCGCCCTACGCCCCGTCACCGGCCAGCGCCGCCCGTCTCCGCCGGTGCCTCCTCGTCTTCTCCCCACACCGGAACTCCTCGACCACGCCTCCCCACCGGACTGCCTCCTCTCCGTCGTCGCGCGACCCCGACCTCCTCCCCATGCCCGACTGCCCCATGCCCTACGCTGCATGGTGAGGCTCCGGCCGCTCCTCCTCTACCCTCTGTCCCGCACGCCGCCCGGCTCCCCGCGCCGTCGTCCGCTTTCGCCCCACTGCCGCGCCCGCTGCCCCTCCCTCCACCGTGCACTGCTCGGCTCCCCTGCTACAGGCTCGCGGCCGCTCGCGGCCGCCTGCTGCTGCCTCCGGCGGCCGTGCTTGTTCCCCGCCGCCGTGCCGCTCCGCCGCGAACGCGCCCATCCGCCCCCGCCTTTGCTCCTGCGCCCCGGCGCCGACCCACCGTGGCCTAGCCACTGCCGCCTCCTGCGGCCTCTCCCTCCCCGCTAGCCCCTACCAGTGGCCTGGCCATGGTCGCGGCCCCCCACGCCCACTGGCCACGTCGAGCACTCACGCCTGTTTGGGCGCCCGCTCCAGTAACCGCCAACCCACGCGCTCGTTAGCGCCCTTGCCCGCTAAGGCCTTTGGCCCACTGACAGCCGGGGCCCACCCCCTAAACGATAAAAAAAGAATTAAAAATAAAATAAAAAATGAAAATAATTTAATTAATTAATTTAATGAACTATAATTAATTAACCTAATCACTTATTTAAATAAACTAATCCTGTTTAGTTAGCCTTAGTCTATGACAGGTGGGTCCCATTGGACCCACATGCCAGGTGTGACTGTGGTCAGCTGGGTTTGACCTGCTGACATGATGGTGATGTCATGCTGACATCACCTTTCACTATTCTGGTTAATGTTCGATTTAAATAATTAAATAAATTTCAAAATGCCTAAAACTTTGAAAATTAATATAAAATAAACCGTAGCTCGGATGAAAATACTTTGTACATGAAAGTTGCTTAGAACAACGACACAATCCGATTACGTAGCCTGTTCGTCCGCCACACATCCCTAGCAGAGATAACATGCAACATTTCACCTCCAGTTCATCTGTCCGAAAATGCGAAACACCAGGGATACTTTCCCGGTTGTTTCCCCCTTTCGTTGGTATGACCTACTACCACGTTAGCTCACACCTAGCACCGCTCATTGTCATGTCTTGCATCGTCATGCTTATGTTTGCACTGTATTTATTGTTTCTTCCCCCTCTTTTCTCCGGTAGACTACGAGACCGAAACCGCTGCTACCCAATACGACTACGGAGTTGACGACCCTTCCTTCTTGCAAGAGCAACCAGGCAAGCCCCTCCCCCTTTGATCACCAGATATCGCCTATTCTTCCCTCTACTGCTTGCATTAGAGTAGTGTAGCATGTTACTGTTCGGTTAATCCTATTCTGTTGCATAGCCTGTCATTTTTGTTACAGTTGTTGATACCTTACCTACAATACTAAATGCTTAGTATAGGATGCTAGTTTACCATCTGTGGCCCTACATTCTTGTCAGTCTGCCTTGCTATACTATCGGGTCGTGATCACTTGGGAGGTGATCATGGGTATATACTTACATACATACATACTATACAGTTGGTGATAAAGTCGGGTCGACTCGTTGAGTACCCGCGGTTGATTCATGGATTGGGGGCTGAAAGGACATACTTTCTAGACGACCCTCTGAGTGGATCCTTGTGGCGGAGCGACAGGGCAGGTTGAGACCACCTAGGCGAGAGGTGGGCCTGGCCCTGGTCGACGTTCGCGGTTACTTCATAATAACACAATTAACGAGATCTTGGTATTTGATCTGAGTCTGGCCATTGGCCTATACGCACTAACCAACTACGCGAGAACAGTTATGGGCACTCGACATCGTGGTATCAGCCGAAGCCTTCTTGACATGAGCGACTGAGCGGCGCACGCCGGGTTGGACTAGAACGCCTGCCCTTGTATAAGGGAGGCTAGGTCTGCTCACCAGCCACGTTCGAAACTTGTGTGCAATGGGCGATGGGCCCAGACCCCTGCGCGCGTAGGATTTAGACCAGCGTGCTGACCTCTCTGTTGTGCCTAGGTGGGGCTGCGACGTGTTGATCTTCCGAGGACGGGCATGACCCAGGAAAGTGTGTCCGGCCAGAGGGATCGAGCGTGTTGGGAAATGTGGTGCACCCCTGCAGGGAAGTTTATCTATTCGAATAGCCGTGTCCCTCGGTAAAAGGACGACCCGGAGTTGTACCTTGACCTTATGAAAACTAGAACCGGATACTTAATAAAACACACCCAGACAAGTTCCAGAGACAATCCGGTGATCGCTTTCCCATAGGGCGACGAGGGGAGGGTCGCCGGGTAGGATTATGCTATGCGATGATACGTGCTGGAGTTCAATCTACTATCTTCTACATGTTGCAAGATGGAGGCATCAAGAAGCGTAGTCTTCGGTAGGACTAGCTACCCCCCTCCTATTCTGGCATTCTGCAGTTCAGTCCACCTATATTGCCTCTTTACACATATACACATGCATATGTAGTGTAGATCCTTGCTTGCGAGTACTTTGGATGAGTACTCACGGTTGCTTTGCTCCCTCTTTTCCCCCTTTTTCCTCTTCTTCTCGGATGCCGCAACCAGACGTTGGAGCCGAGGAGCCAGACGCCACCGTCGACGATGACTCCTACTACACTGGAGGTGCCTATTACTACGTGTAGGCCGCTGACGACGACCAGGAGTAGTTTAGGAGGATCCCAGGCAGGAGGCATGCGCCTCTTTTGATCTGTATCCCAGTTTGTGCTAGCCATATTATGGAAACTTGTTTGTCTTATGTCTGTACTCAGATATTGTTGCTTCCGCTAACTCGTTTATGTTTGAGCACTTGTATTCGAGCCCTCGAGGCCCCTGGCCTGTAATATGATGCTTGTATGACTTATTTTACTTTTAGAGTTGTGTTGTGATATCTTCCCGTGAGTCCCTGATCTTTATCGTACACATTTGCGTGCATGATAAGTGTATGATTGAATCTGGGGCGTCACACATCCATAGGCTAGACAATCTACGGTTTAGCCATTACGATCTCGAGGTAGATCAACTGTTGTAACCCCTATACTCATCGAATACAATCAAGCAGGACGTAGGGTTTTACCTCCTTTAAGAGAACCTGAACCTGGGTAAACATTGTGTCCCTTTGTCCATTGTTACGATTGATCCTCAGACATACAGCTTGGGCCCCCCTACCCGAGATCTTCCGGTTTTGACACTGACAACTAGTCCTGGCGATAACCATGATATTCACGCTGCGGAGGCAATCTTGGGCTGTGGGCAGACTGAACCGTGTCCACCCTGATGGATCTGCTTGAGAATTCGATTGTGTGACTGAGATACTGCTGAATTCTGTTCTCCGGCCACTCTGAGCAGCGTCCGAATTTGCTCTAAGCCTCTACCAGCCTCGGAACAGGACAGCTGGATTGAATCAGCAATACGCGCGGCCGCTACAACATTCTGGATTGGCGTGCAGAATACCTTCAACTCACCCCGAGTGGACCCAGTTGGGAATAGTTGTCGTTGACGTCGATTGGTATTCAGAGGTTGTCGGTGAGCGCGATCATCGAGTGACCTCCGGAGATCTTCCAAACGCGCACGTTCAGCCAGATTGGCTACACGCGCGGCCTCCAAAGCCTAGGCTTCGGCGGTCTCCCCAACGATGGGGGTCTGGAGGAGCTGCTCATTTCAACACTGCAACTCTTCTCTTTGCTCTGCAGTGAGGGCCTGTGGGTAGTACTCGTCGTTGCCATGCGATGGGCCACTGCTCTCGCCTCCACCACGGGGAAATCCAGGTGGGCTATGCTGGGAGCCAACCACAAAGACTTCAGCCGCTAGATCGTTACTTTCGCACTCAAAAAGCGAATCCGACTGGTCAGAAGGCAGATCAAACAAGCCATAAAGGGACTCGCCAGGCTCGATCGCTGCAATCTGAGGAGTGGACGAATGTCAAGCCACTGCCTCTTCACGCACCGCTGAAGCCGCGAGCGACCGGATCGCTTGCGACGGTGAGCAGTGGGAAGGGAAGACGCCAACGGAGCCGACCGATACTGACTCGATGGCTGCAGCAAGAGGACGCCGCAGGCACTCACGCGGAAGTGTGCTGCCCCGCGAATGGGAAGCGCCTCGACATCGAGGGGGGCCTCCTAGAGCCAGGCTGAATCGTCGGCGATGAAGGTGAGCGCGCTGAGACGGATCTCGCGGCCCAGAGGCAATCCACCGCCAAAAACCATGTCGAAGAAGATCAAAGATTGCAACCTCGTCGGAAGTCACTGAGACACCTGCCCCACGGTGGGCGCCAACTGTCATGACGGATCTGATAGTAGAGATGGGGGGGTAAGTAAGAGGGGCAGAGCCTAGCTATGGTGAGGTTCTACACTCGGATTTATGAGTTCAGGCCCCTCTTGGAGGAGGTAACAGCCCTACATCTCGGTGTCGTAGAGGCTTTGTTAATTGGAGCATTGAGTTACAGGGGGTGCGAACCCTTGTGCAAGAGGGGAGGGGCGGCTTATATAGAGTGCGCCGACCCCTCGCAGTCCTCAGTTATGCAAGGGTTCAATGAGAGAATTATGTTACGAACGTTACTGGTAACGCCCGTCAAAGATCATGGATGTCGCCTAGAGGGGGGGGTGAATTGGCGCTTTAAAATAATTAAGGTTTAGGCTTGAACAAATGCGGAATAAACCTAGCGATTAATTTGTCAAGCACAAAACCTACAACAACTAGGCTCACCTATGTTAACCAACAACTTATGCTAAGCAAGATAAGTAACTATGTGATAGCAAGATATATGACAAAGAATAATATGGCTATCACAAAATAAAGTGCATAAGTAAAGGGGCTCGGGTAAGAGATAACCGAGGCACGCGGAGACGATGATGTATCCCGAAGTTCACACCCTTGCGGATGCTAATTTCTGTTTGGAGCAGTGTGGAGGCACAATGCTCCCCAAGAAGCCACTAGGTCCACCGTAATCTTCTCACGCCCTCGCACAATGCAAGATGCCGTGATTCCACTAAGGGACCCTTGAGGGCAGTCACCGAACCCGTACAAATGGCAACCCTTGGGGGCGGTCACTGAAAACCGTACACTTTGGCAACCCTTGGGGGACGTCACTGGTACCCGTCAAATTGCTTGGAGCGATCTCCACAACCTAATTGGAGACCCCGACGCTTGCCCGGAGCTTTACACCATAATGATTGAGCTCCGAACAACACCAACCGTCTAGGGCGCCAAGGCACCCAAGAGGAACAAGATCTAGGGTGCCAAAACACCCAAGAGTAATAAGCTTCTAAAACTTCACTTCCACGTATCACCGTGGAGAACTCAAACCGATGCACCAAATGCAATGGCAAGGGCACACGGAGTGCCCAAGTCCTTCTCTCCCAAATCCCACCAAAGCAACTAATGCTAGGGAGGAAAATGAGAGGAAAAACGAAAGAAGAACACAAAGAACTCCAAGATCTAGATCCAAGGGGTTCCCCTCACTTAGAGGAGAAAGTGATTGGTGGAAACGTGGATCTAGATCTCCTCTCTCTTTTCCCTCAAGAACTTGCAAGAATCATTGGAGGGGTTGAGAGTTAGCAAGCTCGAAGAAGGTCAACAATGGGGGAAGAACACGAGCTCAAAGGATAAGGTTCATTGGGGAAGAAGACCCCCTTTTATAGGTGGGGAAAAATTCAACCGTTATGCTCACAGTCTGCACAAAGCGGTACTACCGCTCGACCTCACGGTACTACCGATAGGGGTAGCGGTACTACCTCAAAGGGTAGCGGTACTACTACTTGCGAGCGGTGCTGAAAAAATACATCCATGCCTACCACCGCTGGACTTGTGACGAGTTTTTAGTCTGGAGCGGTACTACCGTTGTAGTAGCCGCGGTAGTACCGCTCTGGAGCGGTAGTAAAAAATTACATCCGCTCCTGTCCGTGGTAGTACCGCTTCAGCCTTTTCAGAACACCAAAACTGCCACAACTTTTGCAAACGGACTCCGAATTCGATGAAACCAAGTTTGTTGGAAAGGTAGCGACAAGGGCTAACACAATCTTGGTAGAAATAACAATAAGAAGCAAATTAGAAAAGGACCATAAGAAAATGGTGAGAACCCTTCTTTGAATAAGACCAGTAAAACCTCCAACACCGAAAACGCAATAGAAGAAGCATGTGAAATCCGTTTTCGAAGTACTAGAGCTTGTCACAGAGATAACCACAAGATCTAAAACATCAAAAGACAAAACAAATAAGAATCAAGAAAGATGATGCAATGGTTTGAGCTCTTGACGAACGATACGATCAAGCTACTCACTTGAGAGCCCCCCTTGATAGTACGACTATCGATCCTATAACCCGGTCTCCAAACTATCACCATGAGACCGGTAAAATATAAAACCTATCAAGGGCAAACATTTGCCTTGCACGAAGTCCACTTGAGGTAGATGATGACGATCTTGACTCCCTCAAGTTGGACCACCTTTCTTGATTGCGTTCGCTCGATGAAGACTAGTTGATTGCTCCCCCATACTCCACTATGGGTGAGCCACTCTTTGGCACATCTTCACAAGACCATTGATACCATAATGGACGGCAAACTACAAGCATGATTTCTTCGTGATGCTCCACTTGAACTTGCACAACACAACCTTGATTTGATGTCATCCTCCATGGGCTGTATTTGATCTTCCTGTTGACGCAAGCCCATGGAAGCAAACCTAACCCCACATAGAACTCTCACAAAGACCATGGGTTAGTACACAAAGCACAATGGACAATGCTTACGAACCCGTGAGATCACTTGATCCCACTCGGTATATGTTCTACACTTTGTGTTATGATCAACTTGAGTCACTCTCTGTACTTAGTCTTGATTAACCTTGACTCTTTCCAACTCTCTTCATTTGGATGATGTCTTGAAGGTAAACATGAATAATCACACAATCTTCTTCTTCAAGACATTCTTGCAATAAGCTCAATACTCACATGACCAATCTTTGGACAATTCCTTAATAGCACCTTGGTCAACTCATAAATTCCTTGAAACCAACACATGTACTTCAAGAAATGCCTATGGACAAATCCTTCAAATATAACTCAATGCAACCATTAGTCCATAGAGAATGTCATCAATTACCAAAACCACACATGGGGGCGCCGCTTGTCCTTTCAATCTCCCCCATTTCGGTAATTGATGACAATCACTTTCAAGAGAGTTTATACAAGGAATTATGCATCACCATGCAATGCAACAACGAATGATGCAGGAGAATGAGATGCAAATGCTTAGGAACAAAACAAAAGCAAGGAGAGAACTCTAAAAACCTTCTCCACAAAACTCTCTAAAACTTCTCCCCCATTGGCATCGATTGCCAAAATGGGCGAAAAGCTTAGAAGGCCAATATAAAACGTGTTCATCCATAAATTGTGTATTTCTCAACAAGATAGTGGAATGCCATACACATATCCAAAGGTAAATACTTGAAGGAATACAAAGTATATTGAGGCACAAAGATTGCTAACGAATGATATGCCACAAGGACATAACAAAGAAAGACGTACATAAGCAATCAAGCAATCAAAAGATACCAATTGAAGCTCCCCATGATTTGTGCACACATAAGAATTTATGTATTTGGATACAAAGTGCACAAAATAGGATCATAGCTACCCCAAAATCAATAGAAACTTACAACAAGTGCAAGTGAGCATATAGGAAACAAAGCCTAGCACTTGAAACAAACAATGATTAAGCAAGAATGTAAAAGAGGCAACTAAGAATAGGCTCAACCAAAATGATGTGTGTGAGTCATGGATAAGCACTTGAGAAGACTAAAAAAAGGATGAGCATTAAGCATCAACATAGTATTGGATAAATGAGATACACGGTGCATGACATGTCCTCTCCACACACACCCAACTAGCAAATGGGTTCACAAGCTCACTAAAAAGATAACAACAAAGCTTGCGACAACCCATGGTAAAGATAGAAGATGAAGGCCTCATCAAGATGAGGGATACCAATTAAGATGGCAAAAGCCTCATAAAGATAAGCATGAGGAAAATAATCTTCACCACATAAGAGTGCATCAAGATGCAACAATATAAGACACACACTCAAGGCAAAAGCTTTCATGGAGCCACCAAAGAAATAACATAAGAAAGACAAGGTGGACGTGAAAGAAAGGATATCATCTAGATATGCAACTTCTCTAAAGTGTATAAGATTCTAGGTAGACGAAATCATGGTGATATATATCTACAAAGAAGGATGTACACCCGAAATAGTAACAACATGAAGGAACAGGATATCCAAAAGGAAGTCATACATATACGATAAGATATTTGCTTGGAAGCATAGCACATGGCTAGATATGGTCTTATTGTATATAAATGAATTCCTACCACACAACCATCAAATACATCACAACTAGCAACATGAGATAATCGTTGAGATGCTTTGAGAAAGGAAACAAGTATCAGAAGATGGAATGAATAGCATACCAAGATGCAACCTACACAAGGTTGAATGCAAGAAAATAATGCATGCAAAGATACTTGTTACCGAGATATCATTGGAAGGATGTAGAAGAAACCAATTGAAGGTAGTAGATAGTAGTTCATTGAGCATCCTAGCTTGACTCCAATAAGCTCATGGTGACACCACCTTCCTTGTGAGTGAGACGAGCATCCAATGTATCTCCAATTGTTCCTAGAACAACAACACAAACAAAATGGTACCCAACTTCATTGGGACCAAAGAGTTAGAGAACCAAAAATACATAGGACAAACTCCACATAAATATGTGCATATAGATATGAAAATGAATTTCATGCACATCTCATCCAATTTGAGACTTGGTGGAGTTTCCCCTATATATTGGGCCAAAGAAAGAAAGCATGCCAAAGAGACTACATGAAGTTAATATAAATGCTCAATACTTTCAAGAACCAAAACCAATTGACAAAGAAATACCAAGTGAAGAAAAGATACCAAATGAATAAATCAACACTTGGAGGATATCCATAATAGATACATCAAGGAATGAGATATCCACTGATACACAGTAAATAAAAGATATCAAACTCCCAAAAGAGAGGGTGGTCCCAAACAAACCAATCTCTCTACAAAGTTTCATGATGGCACAAAGTACCAAAAATAAAACGGCTTGCCTTCCACCAACACACACTTGATAAGGATCGCAAGATGAGTGTTTTATAGAAAATAGGATAGCTCCCCCAAGACTAGTGCATTATAGAGAATTTGCATTTGAATACAAAATGCACAAGGTGGGATCACCACTTTCACTATATCTAGAAAACCCTAGACAAGATCAAGAAATTAACAAGATCCACAAGTGGTATGGAAGACAAAGGGAGTTGATACATTCCTTGGCAAGAGAAAAGGCAAATAAAAGCAAAAGCCAATGTAAAGATGATCAATAAATTCTACCACACAAGTGAGTACCAATTGTCAAAAGACAAGAAGTAAATGGAAATAATTCCCGGTGGTAGATAGCAAGGATATCCAACATAATCTTCACACCACACACAAGCAAATTGCAGCTTGTAGAGCTAACATGCCACCTAGGAACAAGATAATTTACAATATCAATTCTAGGTGACAATATCTCAAATGTACACATTTTCTAGGCTTGTAATATGCACATAGCATATTACTCCCCCATAATGTGATACAAATAAGAACTTAACAAGAGGTAATAAGAGGTTCCAACAAGAGATAATTAATGGACTATTTAGAATTTGAATTTCTCATGAGAAGACATACCACATAGCGACTAGATAATCTTGTAATATCAATACTAGATGGTATTCCTCATGTACACACATTTATAGGATTGTGAGGTGTACAAACAACATCACTCCCCCATAATGGGATATTCCATTAATCTCTCACAAGATCCAACTAAGATATAAACAAGATGCATAAAGGCTCAATGTATGACACACATGTACATGATGTGCAAACCAACACACACATACTTGATTACTCAAGATAAGCAATTGGAGACACAACATATACAAACACATGCAGAACAAAACCAAAACATGCAAATGGGCAAGTAACTTTCAATGTAAACAATGTAAGTACAAGTTACCGGAAGAAGGCACGTTGGATATAGTATAGAAACTTTATAACCCAATTAACTTGGCTTGCGACACTAAGAATGATGAAGTCCCCTTAATTCTTCATAAAGTAGCCAAGTCTCCAATGCCCTCCAACAACACCTATTGATCAAGTTTGAGCTAGTTGGTCCCAACCAAGTTGGGTCCTAAGAGATTAGTCACAATAGGCTTGGCTACCCAAATGGTTCTTTTCTTGACACCACTTTGAGTACCAACAACTTTGGCAAACACATTGCCAGCCTTATCCTTCCCAAGAGAATAGATATCATCAATAATAATTGGGTTGGATAAGTTACCACTAGTGCATGAAGAAGCGAGGTGACCTTTCTCACGACATAGGTAGCAACGTCTACTCTTCACTTTCTTCTCACTTGATTTCTCAACTTGAGAACCATTAACTTGAGTTTTCTTGGGAAGAGGCCTTTCTTCAACTTGAGGTTGACCATGAGAGTGAACTTGGGGCCGCTTCCCTTGTTGCTTGTCACTAATGGGCTTATTCTTCAATGGGCAAGATCTAACATGATGTCCTTCTACTTTGCACTTGAAGCAAACAATATTGGCCGAATTCTTGACTTGTTCTTGGCCCTTCTTTTTGTGCATCTTGGACTTCTTCTTCTTATTGGAGTTGAATCCAAGTCCACCTTTTTCATTGGGGGATTTTTGCACACTCAAGATATTGTTGAGTGTGGCCTTCCCTTCATGACACTTTTCCAAGTCTTTCTTCAAAGAGGTGACTTGTGCCTTGAGCTCTTTGATTTCCTCTACATAGTTAGTCTCAACACAAGCACTAGAGGAAGTATAGGCTTCATTGTTATAGCAACAAGGCAAGGAAAGCAATTCATCACAAGATGTACCAATGTTATGCATGGATGAATCATGAGGACTAGCACAAGGCAATATAGCATTTTTACTAAAAGTAGTGCTAGTATCCACATGAGGCTCACTTGATGTTACCTTATAAATCATGGCCTCATGAGCTATCTTTAGCACATTATGGGATACTAGAAGATCATCATGGGAGCTTGAGAGCTTTTCATGACTTTCTTCGAGTTTCCCATAATTGCTAGATAGCAACTCAAGTTGAGCCCGTAGCTCAACATTTTCCTTCAAAATGGATGCTTCACAAGAAATAGAGTTAGTAGCACAAGCATCATAATTGACAACAAGAGGAGAAGTCAACTTGGCAAGCTCTTTCAAATAGGAAGCTTTAAGTTGATCATGAGACTCAGTGAGTTCAATGAGCTCACTGTTAATGACCCTAGAGCCATTTCCGAGGTGCTCAAAGTCCTCAAAAAGTCTAGCATGAGCAACTTCAAGCTTAGCATTTTTAGTTTTGAAATCATTGGCCACCTCAAGAGCTCTATAATGAGATTCCCTCACTCTAGATAATTCTAGAGCAAAAGTTTCCTCAAGAGATTCGGAGGTGGTTTGTGCATGTTCAAGAGCTTGAGATAGCTCTGCAATCTCATTTGCGTAATCACGCTCATGAGCTTCCATTTTCTCAATGGTGACCTCATGCTCCTCTAGATGAGATTCCAACTCCTCAATGTATTTCTCACCTTCAATGGCAATGGACATTATTTCCATGAAGTTGGAACGGGCAATTTTATTTTTATGTAGAGCTTTAAAAATCATTTCCCCCTTAGTTTTTAAGGAGGAAACATTATCATTCTCTTCATAATTATCCTCATCATCATTAGCATCAGCACCATCATGAAGAGACATATTGGGGTTCAAGGTAGGAGATACCTTTGAAGCCTTGGCCATAAGGCAAAACGCAATAGATGATAATGAATTATCCCTTGAAGCACCATTCAAGACCACATCTTGTTCCATGGAGTGTTGGGTTTCCTCTACATTGTTAGCACACCAACTAGAGGGAATACAAGCATTTTTATCATGGCAACAAGACATAGCAAGCATATCATCATGAGATTTGAGCAAGCAATCTCTACATGATAGGCAAGGAATATAAACACAAGCATGTGAACCATGTAAGGTGCTCGGAGTGTTAAAGTCCAAAGAAGGACCATTGCAATAAGATAGTAATGAAGGATCACCAAGAACAAGCACACTATCATCATTGCAATGACCAATACTACTCACCCTATCATTACCTTGTGGCAATCCACATGTAGGTGAAGTAGAGGAAGTTGAGAAGGCAACACGGCCGGAGGTGGAGGGAGAACAATCATCCCCACAAATCTTGGACACACCATATTTATCTTGAAGCTTTGTCCACAACTCATGAGCATCCCGGAACTGCATGAGTTGAAATATAACTACAGTGCTCAAAGCATCAAAAAGCACATTAGAAGCTTGAGCATTGAGATAAGAGTTTTTCTCCTCTAAAGATAATCTTTGGGGATCCTTTGGAGGAGAAAAACCCATATCTACAATTCGCTCTAAATTTGGGTCCATGACCTTAAAGAGATTAAGCATGCGAATTACCCAAACATCAAATTTTGTGTCATCGAAACTAAGAGTGTCACAGAATCCTAAACCCCTAGTCGACATGCTTACTCTCTAGGCGGTTAAACTCTATAAAGAGAGACAAGGCTCTGATACCAATTGAAAGATTGTGGATGTCGCCTAGAGGGGGGGTGCGGAATAGGCGCTTTAAAATAATTAAGGTTTAGGCTTGAACAAATGCGGAATAAACCTAGCGGTTAATTTGTCAAGAACAAAACCTACAACAACTAGGCTCACCTATGTTAACCAACAACTTATGATAAGCAAGATAAGTAACTATATGATAGCAAGATATATGAGAAAGCACAATATGGCTATAACAAAGTAAAGTGCATAAGTAAAGGGCTCGGGTAAGAGATAACTGAGGCACGCGGAGACGATGATGTATTCCGAAGTTCACATCCTTGCGGTTGCTAATCTCCATTTGGAGCGGTGTGGAGGCACAATGCTCCCCAAGAAGCCACTAGGGCCACCCTAATCTCCTCACGCCCTCGCATAATGCAAGATGCCGTGATTCCACTAAGGGAGCCTTGAGGGCGGTCACCGAACCCGTACAAATGGCAACCCTTGGGGGCGGTCACCGAACCCGTACACTTTGGCAACCCTTGGGGAAGGTCACCGGTACCCGTCAAATTGCTCGGAGCGATCTCCACAACCTAATTGGAGACCCTGACGCTTGCCCGGAGCTTTACACCACAATGATTGAGCTCCAAACAACACCAACCGTCTAGGGCGCCAAGGCACCCAAGAGGAACAAGCTCTAGGGTGCCCAAACACCCAAGAGTAATATATCGGCATTCTGGGAACAGGGGTCCCCAGACTTGCTTGCCTGTGGCCTGCAGCGTGGCTCAAGCCGTGGCCCAGTACGGCCCGACTTCATCAACCCAAGTTCAAGACCCTCGCGAGGGCCAAGCCTCATGGGGTGGACGACACAAGGCTTCCTCAGGGGCGGCCTAACCAGGCAGGCTCGCGATGAGGCGAAGAGATCAAGGCAAGGAGTACCTCGCGAGGTGCTCGTGACGCAAGCCATGACGATCAAGACCAGGCGGGCGATAGGTGGGTGCCAGCCAGCGCAGCGTCCTCGTTTCCTCTTTGGTGCAAAGGGGGTAAGCGCAGGCATGGAGTACCGAGGCATCAGACAAAGGTTTCCATATCGGTGCAACAAGACCAAGACCAGTAGAGCGGTAGGACGGAGATCATCGTTGAGCTCAAGACAGCATCATCACGAGTGCCTTTGGCAGACGAAGACCAACTTTAGTCAGGATAGCTTGTACTAGTTGTCCCCCTTCAAAATGGCCGTTGTTGGATCCCTTCCCGCTCAATATTTGGGATGAGGACCAAGGCCTCTATATATAGAGATAGCCACCACAATAGAAAGGGATCGAATCCTTCCCAAGCAGAACACAGCACCAGCTCAAGAACACCCCTCGCGAGGTTGTTCTTCCTCTGTATTATCCATCATCAGCCCAGAGGCAATCCACCACACCACACACTGGATTAGGGTATTACTCCACATCAGTGGCCCGAACCAGTATAAACCTTGTGTCCCTTGCGTTGTTCATCGTGCTAGCCTAGATTTGCCGCAAGGTTTTGGGGTGTGGATTGGTAGGGAGTAGATCTTCATGCGCACCTGAGAGTTCGAACCTTAAGGGTTTTGCCGGAACTCGATATCCGACATTTTGCATGCCAGGTAGGGGTGCACCGGAATCTTCTTTCTGCGGTACTGTGTTCCATCGCTTCATCGCATCCATGGCGGACGCTCGCCGAGCTCGTGCTGAGTGTCGGGCTGCTCTCGCCGCACGCGGTTCCTAGACGGCTCCCGTCAGTGGGCCTCCTTGTTGTTCTCCGTCGCCTGCCGCCAACGCCGCCGCTGGCCCGGCGGGGAACGAGAAGCAAGCGTCATCGCTGCATCCCTCAGTGCGGCGGGAAGGCCGCACCACCACTCTGTCACTAACTCCAGTCGGTTTGTCGTCTCACGCTCGTCGCGCTCCCACGGACGCGCAGGCCGCGTTGCTCCTGGCACGCGAGCTCCTGCACTACTGCCCCGTCGACGACCTCTATGAGGAGTGGCTCGCTCGCATCACCAAGCTCGTCAATGCCGCAGGGGGCTCTCCTACGCCGTCCCTCTCATTGCCTTGCCCTCTGTCTAGCATGGGCGATGCAGCTCAGGAGGTGCCTCCGCCACCTCCTCCCCAAGAAGGCGCCCTGGCCCCAAGGCGCGTGGCCCCTGGACGAGACCCATCGCGTCCAGCACCCGCGCGACAAGAAAGGAGCTGCCAAGAAATCCCTCGGCCTCAAGAAGGCGCTCGCGTGCTCCTTGCTCCAGCACGTCAAGACCACATCCACGCGCCAGCGCGTCAAGACCCTGTGCTACCTCTGGCAGCGGCACGCGGGAACCATCAAGAGCAAGCCCCACGTCTGCAAAAGGCTCCGATGGCCATGACAGGCTGTCGTGCCTTCACCACTGAGTTGTGCAGCGTCGCCTAGCCAGGCAAGTTCAAGCCAGATCTACCTCCCCGCTATGACGGTACTGCCGACCCTACTGAGGTCCTGCAGCTCTACGAGCTGGGCATCGAGGAGGCCAACGGAGATGAAAGGGTCATGGCGAACTAGTTTCCCATGGCGCTCAAGGATGGTGCCCGCACCTGGCTCCTGAACCTACCTCCCGGCTCGGTCTCCTCTTGGGACGAGATGCGCAGCCGATACATCGCCAAATTCCAGGGCACTCGCGACAGTCCCCCAGTCGTGGGTGACCTGCGCCACATCAAGCAGCAGCCTAGAGAGACCCTACAAAACTACATACAATGTTTCAACAACGCTCGCCTCAAGATTCACAAGGTGACTGAGAAGGCCATCATCTCGGCGTTCTCTGACGGCGTCCGCGACATCAAGATGAAGGAGGAGCTCGCCATCCACGAGGACCTGTGCACATCTCTAGAGCTGTTCAACCTGGCGACCAAGTGCGCGCGAGCTGAGGAGGGGCGCCTCTCCCTCCTCGAGCTTCGAGTTGCCGACCCAGAAGAGAAGAAAGCCAAGGCCAAGGACATGAAGCGCAAAGGAGCAGCCGTACTCGCGGTAGAACCAGACACGAAGCGCGGTAGGGACTAGCCAGAGTCGTCCAGGGGCAACCGGTTCTGCGCCTACCACAACCTCTAGACCCACAACACCAACAAACGCCAGGAGCTCAGAGCCGTTCGAGAAGGATGCATCGGTCGACGCCCTGAGTGCAACGACCGGGGCTACGACCGAGGAGGAAGAGGTGGAGGATGATGGGACGACCGAGGCCCTCGCCAGGAGTGGCGTGACCGACCCCGCGAAGATCGCTGGCAGGACCAGCCTCGCGAGGGGGCTTGCAGAGATCAGCCTCGCGAGGATCGCCAGCAGGGCAACGCAAGCCTTCCTCCTCTGCCACCACTGCCAAGAAGGAACGATGACCACCACCAGGACGAGGGGGCTGGGGGCTTCCAGGAGCCACGTGCTATCGCTTGCATCCTGGGCGGTGCCCAGGCCCCAGCCTCTCAGCGCATCTTCAAGCAGTTTGCTCGCGAGGTGAATGCAGTCCTCCCCAAGCTTGAGGCCACGCGCCCTCTCAGGTGGTCCATGTGCGCCATCACTTTCAGCTCAATGGATCAACTCAAGTCTGCGGCTACGGCCGGCATCCTCCCCATGTTCTGTTCCCCAGTCATCAGCAACGTGCAAGTTACCAAGACCCTCATTGATGGCGGCACAGGACTCAACGTCCTGTCCATCGAGACGTTCAACAGCCTTCAAGTGCCATATGATCAACTTCAGCCAACCAAGCCTTTCTCAGGAGTTACTGATGGCTCCACTACTCCAATAGGGCAGGTCTGCCTCCTGTCACTTTCGGACAGCGCAAGAACTACCGCACTGAGCTCATTGACTTTGACATTGCCCACATTCGTCTGCCATACAATGCCATCCTCGGGTATCTGGCCCTGGCCAAGTTCATGGCAGTGACCCAGCATGGCTACAATGTCCTCAAGATGCCAGGAAGCGGCAGAATCATCACAGTCCCCTACGAGGAGAAGGATGCGGTGTGCTCCCTCGAGAGCGCCTTCCAAGCTGCATCAATCAAGGACCCAGACAACAGGAGCGAGAGCCCTCCCGAGGCAGTTCCGAAGAAGAAGAAGACATCGCCCAACTCAAGGCCTCAGTAGGTTGGCATCTCCGGAGGCGTCGCGTCAGTATTTGTGCCCGTGCAAGGGGCGCCTCCCTCCATCGCATAGGAAGGCATGCCCAGCGCCCTCCTCGGGCAGAGCTCGGGGGCTCTCTTCTGGAGGGCCTCAGACTTTGCCAAGATCACGAGGGAGGCATGCCTTACGGCACATTTCCCTCAGGAAGGCATGGGGCAAGGAAGGCCCAACCCTGAGGAGTTCATCACCAAGACCACTCAGGAGTTGCGGGAATCAAGGGTCATACGCGGCGATCACTGTCTGCCCGGCGTAGCTTCCCATCCAGGCGAGGATGGCAGGCTGCGCGTCTGCATCGACTACCTAGGGCTCAGCCGAGTCGCGTCTCAGGAGCGCCTCTGGCCTTCGCGCGTGGGACGCTGCGAGGGCCTTCCGCACATCTACGTTCGCATGCCTTTTGGTCTGCCGAACACGGCTGCCGCTCACCAGCGCCTTCTGCGGAGCATTCTGGCAACTCAGGAGGCCAGGCACCACGCGATCTTGGCGGAGATGGAGATGGTCCTCGAGGAACTGCCTGGACCCCCAGAGCCTCCCGAGGCTCAAGGCTCCGGTGGCTCGTGAGGGCCGGCCTCATCACCACGTGTCCTTAGCTACTTCAACACCCCCTCTACAATAGTACCAAGTGACATCTTTCGAGTTCATTTCAGCTAGGAGCACCCTCAGGGCTGCATCATTCCCAGGTCGCGTGGATTTGTCCCTATGGCATGTATCCCTTTTGTTTATATCTTTAGTTTACCTTGCTGGGGCGCCCCTCAGGCTGCATCATCCCCAAGTTGCTCGGGCCTGACCCAGTGGCATGCATCCTTCCTGCTTTTATCTAAGATGATTTGCCTTTCACGCTTAATCTGCCTATGATTATCATCTCCTGCCTATCACGGGCCTTTTCTCCCTCATGCTAATCGCTTGCGCGTTAAAAGGGGGGCTCCTGAGCATCGCAACTCAAGAGCTCTTACTGGCTCTCCAGCCCTTACCCCCTGGCCTTGTCCACGGCATCGCGACCTGGCATACCAGTGGCGGCTGAGCTCGCTCGAGGGCCGGGACCTGAGGACGTAGAGCATTTGTATCTAACCATCTCGCAGGAACACGCAGCCGCCCAAGGCTCAAGACCAGGCGCAACCCGCCTTGAGGTAGGGCCTCGTGAGTCCCGCGCTAGCTCACAGGTGCCCAGATACACCTCGTCTAGCCCTGTCGTGCAAGCCACGTGTCAGGGCGGGGCTGTACACGCCCCGGGGGCTCCTCCCGCAGGGGAGCCCCCCTCCCATGTACTAGTGGAAGCACCATGCTCCGCGCTGGCTGACGACACTGCCGAGGAGCGGCTATGCCCGTACACATACGGAAGCGCTATGCTCCGCACTAGTGATAAACAACTGAGGGCGGCCCACGGCCGTATCAACCTCAGGGAGCCCAGAGATCAGTGTCTGGCCTCATTGCAACGCCTCCCCTCGGGAGCGCCACGCGAGGGGGTTGGACACGGGGGCTGCGCCCGAGTCACGACCGAGCGCACGCCACCCAGCCGAATCCCTCGGACCTGGTCCTCGCACGCCCCTCCCCGAGCGGAGCCAAGGTATGAAAACCGCTTGAGCGTCAAGGGGGACTCCTGAGCATCGTGACTCAGGAGCCTAACTGGTCTTGTAGCCCATCACACCTTAGTTCCGCAAGGCTAACGACGGTTGAGGTATGCGCGGGGCCGGGCCCTATCGACGTAGAACGACAGATCTACTCCTGCGCCCCCTCCCTATTTGTTGTTTGCGCGTCCAGGGGGACTCCTAAGCATCGCGACTCAGGAGCCTAACTTTTCACGTAGCCCCTCACTCCTTGGTCCCGTCCTGGTGATCTAGCCGGGGCTAACGGCGGCTGAGGTATGCGTGGGGCCGGGCCCTGCCGATGCAGAACACAAGCTAATAGGAAGGAAACCACAAAATCCAGAAGCAAATATTACAAACCATAATTGTCTTTACGACATCAAACGCAAGTTTAAACGCCTCCACAAGGCACGGTGCATATTGCAGGAATTAAAACAGGAAAGAAGCCGCGGGAAGATCACCCTTGGGCAGCGCCGTCACTCGCCAGGAGCCCCGCCTCCGTAGTGGTGTTACCTCCATCAGCTCCACCTCCCGGGACCACGGAGTCAGCAGCACCTGCCTTGGGCGCAGTAGTAAAGGTGCGGAACTTCGCTAGTAGGGCTTTCGCTCGGCCCTTCACGGCTTCGGCAGCAGCGGCGGAGCACCCAGCGTCCACGGGCTCCAGCAGATCATCGAGGTTGGCGTCGGGGTCGCGAAGGTAGACGTGGCTGAGGACATGTGTCAGCGCTGCAAAAGAAACGACGCGAGCTTCGACCTCGGCCATGGGGCCGACACCGGTCACAACTTCCTCAAGCGCTTCGACCAAGAAGGGAAGCAGCTGGGCGGGGCCATCCTTGGCCCCGGCCAGCGGCTTCTCCAGGCCATCGTCGTAGAGCGACTTCAGCGCCTTGTGAGACCTCACCTCAAGATCCATGAAGGCCACGCGATCCTCGGCCAGGACCTTCGCCTTGGCGTCCAGCTCGGCCCTTTCCACCTTCAACTTTTGCTCCAGCTTCTTCAGTCGGCTGTGTTCAGTAGCCAGCTCGGCGTCCACGGTCCCCGATGGCGCTCTCTCGAGCCTTCATCTCCTCCTCCTTCACCTGGCAGTCGCGAGCTCCCTTGGCGAGCTCATCGCATAGACCCTGCAGCTTGACCTCCATCGCCTTGCAACGGCCCTGGGCGGCCGTAGTGTCTTTTAGCGCTACATCGCAAGCAGTTGCGGCCTGCGTGGTGATTTGCTTCTCCTCCTTGGAAGCTGCCGCAGCCTGGCTCAGTGCCGCTCGAACAGAGGCGTCAGAGTGAGCCCAGCCAGAGACCAGCTCCAGGCGCCCGGCTACCAGGTGGGAGTTGGCACCATGGAGATCTTCCCGCAGCCGGCCCAACTCGACAAAGGTGCGGTCCAAGACGGCGGAGGAGGCTGAGGAGTCAGGAACCAATGGTGCAAGGGGAGAAGGCGAGAGTGTGACCACAGCTTGGGAGGCTGGGAGCTCCCGAGTCTTGGCAACCTTAGCGACAACATCAAGCGCCTGCACCTCTAGGGTCAGCGGGGCCACAGGGGCTGGCACCTCGTCAGAATGCTCCTTCAGGCCTCGCGAGGACGACCGGGCGGGGGAGGTGAGAGCTCCACTGCCTCCCCTCCCCACTAGCGAAGGCGCAGCTGCGGCACATGAGCCTGCCCCAGGCGGAGCCACCACGCCCCCTTCAGCTTCTTCGCCGCAAGTGGTGGCCTAACCAAATGATGGAGGACGTCAAGCCCTGACAGCAAAAACAAGAAGAAGACGGAGTTCAAGCACTTACTGGTCAATCGCGGCATGTTCTGGCGGTCGCTTGCCGAGCTTAAAGCCCGTGAGTCTCTTGGTCCGAGGCGCAACCTTGATAGGTCCAGAGCCAGAAGAGGACGCACTAGAAGGGCTAGAGGCGGCTTCGGGCAGTGCCTGGGCAGGAGTAGCCCCTCGGGAGATCAGCCCTGACCTGTCCTTCTTCGGGATCACGGGCAGGTCCTCTTCCTCTCGCCTGGCAATGGCCTCGTCGTCATCCGGCAGGGTGCGGAGGATGTTGGCCCTGCGTCGGGGGGGGGGGAGTCTCCCCCGTCCCCTCGGTGGTCGCCTCTGAGTCGCGCTCCTCTTCTTCTTCGTCTTCCTCTCCTCCACCGCGGGAATCATCAAAAGACAATTCCACTGGCACCGTCGCCTCCTGGCCCTCGGGAGGCGCCTCCTGTACCAGACCGCGCCCATCAAAGGTAGGCATGGCGTCCACCACCTGCTGCCAGTCATCGCGAAGGAACAGGGGGGCAGAAGCCCCCTCCAGACCTTCCACGTCCTCCCCGACCAAGAGGCGGAGGGCGGCAACCAGATCCTCGTCGGCCAGGGCCACCAAGTTCAGGCAGAGATCGTCGTCCGCACCCCCAAGCCTCCACAGTGGGCGCGAATGCGCCTGAAGTGGAGCCACCCGCTGCGTCAAGAATTCCCTTAGGAGCGTGGCCCTGGTCAGCTTCGCAGCCTTCATGTTGGCCGGCCTCAGGTCGGTGTTCATCTTCTCTAGTACCGACTTCTCCTGCCGGTCGTCAAGCTTCGCGCGAGACCATGCCTCGTTAGCCTGGGGCTGCTCCATGGTCAACACCAACCGAGAGTGGATGCATCCGGCATCCAGCATGACCCACTTGCTCTGGAAGCCATCAACCCTCTTCCCGGTCTTCGAAATCGCGTTGGCCTTGGAGTACGCGACGAAGCCGGCGGACACCAAGGTATGGCTACCGGTGATTCGGAGGGAGAAGAAGTGGCGCAACAAAGCCACGGACGGCATCACCCCAATGTGCGCCTCGCAGTAGTAGGCGAAAATCGACAAAAGGAGAACAAAGTTTGGATGGAGATGAAGGGCCTGCAACCTGTAATGGCGGAGGACGGCGTAGAAGAACTCGGGGAAAGGAGGCACTAGGCCGGCGATGACGGTGCTCATGAAGAAGGGGTAGAAGGTGCTCCCCTTAGCCTCCGGCTGGGCGGAGCCGGCCCAGAGTCCGGTGTCCCCCATCTCGCTGCATTGCACCGCCATCATCAGGCGCGTAGCGGCGAGATTCTTCTCCGTCATGTTGGGGGGATCCAGGGCTGGCGAGTACCAAGCCGACAAGGCCTTGGCCGTGGCCTTGCGGGGCGCCATCACTCGCTGGGAGAAGAAGGATGGAGCGGATTTGGAGATTTCAGAAGCAAGAGAGCAAGAGCAAGGAAGGGGATCTGGAGCAAGGCGAATGAGAGCAATGAAGGTAAGCCTAACCCAGGCTAGCCTTTTGTCAATCGGGCAGTTGCCGAGGCATCATGGGGAAGCAGAGACACCCACGTCCAATCATCCTCCACGCGGCGATCAAGGCCACAGACTGTTGGGGCCCGCGGCGCTCCGCGCTTGCCCTTTGGCTTCGCTGCTAAGCCAAGTCCGAGCGCGCCTTGGGCCCGGGGGCTACTGTCAGCGTTCTGGGATCAGGGGTCCCCAGACTTGCCTGCCTACGACCTGCAGCGTGGCTCAAGCAGTGGCCCAGTACGGCCCGTCTTCATCAACCCAAGTTCAAGACCCTCGCGAGGGGCCAAGCCTCGTGGGGCGGACGACACAAGGCTTCCTCAGGGGCGGCCTCACTAGGCAGGCTCACGAGGAGGCGGAGAGATCAAGGCAAGGAGTACCTTGCGAGGTGCTCGTGACGCAAGCCATGACAATCAAGACCAGGCGGGCGCCAGCCAGCACAGTGTCCTCGTTTCCTCTTTGGTGCAAAGGGGGCAAGCACAGGCGCGGAGTACCAAGGCATCAGGCAAAGGTTTCCATATCGGTGCAACAAGACCAAGACCAGCAGAGCGGCAGGACAGAGATCATCGTGGATCCCAAGACGGTGTCATCACCAATGCCTTTGGCAGACGAAGACTAACTTTAGCCAGGATAGCTTGTACTAGTTGTCCCCCTTCAAAATGGCCGTTGTTGGCTCCCTTCCCGCTCAATATTTGGGATGAGGACCAAGGCCTCTATATATAGATATAGCCACCATAGTAGAAAGGGATCGAACCCTTCCCAAGCAGAACACGGCACCAGCTCAAGAACACCCCTCGCGAGACTGTTCTTCCTCTGTACTGTCCATCATCAGCCGTAGTGGCAATCCACCACACCACACACTGGATTAGGGTATTACACCACATCGGTGGCCAGAACCAGTATAAACCTCGTGTCCCTTGTATTTTTCATCGTGCTACCCTAGATTCGTGGTGAGGTTTTGGGGCGTGGATCAGTAGGGAGTAGATCTTCGTGCGCACCCCAGAGTTCGAACCTTAAGGGTTTTGCCAGAACCCGACATAATAAGCTTCTCAAACTTCACTTTCACGTATCACCTGGAGAACTCAAACAGATGCACCAAATGCAATGAAAAGGGCACACGGAGTGCCCAAGTCCTTCTCTCCCAAATCCCACCAAAGCAACTAATGCTAGGGAGGAAAATGAGAGGAAGAACGAAATAAGAACACGAAGAACTCCAAGATTTGGATCCAAGGGGTTCCCCGCACTTAGAGGAGAAAGTGATTGGTGGAAACGTGGATCTAGATCTCCTCTCTCTTTTCCCTCAAGAACTTGCAAGAATCATTGGAGGGATTGAGAGTTAGCAAGCTCGAAGAAGGTCAACAATGGGGGAAGAACACGAGCTCAAAGGATAAGGTTCATTGGGGAAGAAGACCCCCTTTTATAGGTGGGGAAAAATCCAACCGTTATGCTCACAGCCCGCACAAAGCGGTACTACCGCTCGACCTCACGGTACTACCGCTAGGGGTAGCGGTACTACCTCAAAGGGTAGCGGTACTACTGCTTGTGAGCGGTACTAAAAAAATACATCCGTGCCTACCACCGCTGAACTTGTGACGAGTTTTTGGTCCGGAGCGATACTACCGCTGTAGTAACCGCGGTAGTACCGCTCTGGAGCAGTAGTAAAAAATTACATCCGCTCCTATTCGCGGTAGTACCGCTTCAGCCTTTTCAGAACACCAAAACTGCCACAACTTTTGCAAACGGACTCCGAATTCGATGAAACCAAGTTTGTTGGAAAGCTAGCGACAAGGGCTAACACAATATTGGTAGAAATAACAATAAGAAGCAAATTAGAAAAGGCCCATAAGAAAATGGTGAGAACCCTTCTTCGAATAAGACCAGTAAAACCTCCAACACCGAAAATGCAATAGAAGAAGCATGTGAAATCCATTTTTGAAGTACTAGAGCTTGTCACGGAGATAAGCACAAGCTCTAAAACCTCAAAAGACAAAACAAATAAGAATCAAGAAAGATGATGCAATGGTTTGAGCTCTCAACGAACAATACGATCAAGCTACTCACTTGAGAGCCCCCCTTGATAGTACGGCTATCAATCCTATAACTCGGTATCCAAACTATCACCATGAGACCGGTAAAATATAAAACCTATCAAGGGCAAATCTTTGCCTTGAACGAAGTCCACTTGAGCTAGATGATGACGATCTTGACTCCCTCAAGTTGGACCACCATTCTTGATTGCGTTCGCTCGATGAAGACTAGTTGATTGCTCCCCCATACTCCACTATGGGTGAGCCACTCTTTGGCACATCTTCACAAGTCCATTGATGCCATAATGGACGGCAAGCTACAAGCATGATTTCTTCGTGATGCTCCACTTGAACTTGCACAACACAACCTTGATTTAATGTCATCCTCCATGGGTTGTATGTGATCTTACTCTTGACGCAAGCCCATCGAAGCAAACCTAACCCCACATAGAACTCTCACAAAGACCATGGGTTAGTACACAAAGCGCAATGGACAATGCTTACGAACCCGTGAGATCACTTGATCCCACTCGGTGTATCTTCTACACTTTGTGTTATGATCAACTTGAATCACTCTCTGTACTTAGTCTTGATCAACCTTGACTCTTTCCAACTCTCTCATTTGGATGATGTCTTGAAGGTAAACATGAATAATCACACAATCTTCTTCTTCAAGACATGCTTGCAATAAGCTCAATACTCACATGACCAATCTTTGGACAATTCCTTAATAGCACCTTGGTCAACTCATAAATTCCTTGAAACCAACACATGTACTTCAAGAAATGCCTATGGACAAATCCTTCAAATATAACTCAATGCAACCGTTAGTCCATAGAGAATGTCATCAATTACCAAAACCACACATGGGGGCGCCACTTGTCCTTTCAATCTCCCCCATTTCGGTAATTGATGACAATCACTTTCAAGAGAGTTTATATAAGGAATTATGCATCACCATGCAATGCAACAACCAATGATGCAAGAGAATGAAATGCAAATGCTTAGGAACAAAAACAAAGCAAGGAGAGAACTCTGAAAACCTTCTCCACAAAACTCTCTGAAACTTCTCCCCCATTGGCATCAATTGCCAAAATGGGCAAAAAGCTTAGAAGGCCAATATAAAACGTGTTCCTCCATAAATTATGTATTTCTCAACAAGATAGTGGAATGCCATACACATATCCAAAGGTAAATACTTGGAGGAATACAAACTATATTGAGGCACAAAGATTGCTAAGGAATGATATGCCACAAGGACATAACAAAGAAAGACGTACATAAGCAATCAAGCAATCAAAAGATACCAATTGAAGCAAGCAATCAAAGGATATCAATTGAACCAACTAGAGCAAAGATCCTACGAGCCAGAGGAATAAAGGATATTATGATATGGGCGACGGAGTGTTCTAAATAAATTAGAGAAGCTCCCCATGATTTGTGCACACATAAGAATTTTTCTATTTGGATACAAAGTGCACAAAATAGGATCATAGCTCCCCCAAAATCAATAGAAACTTACAACAAGTGCAAGTGAGCATATAGGAAACAAAGCCTAGCACTTGCAACAAACAAATGATTGAGCAATCATGTAAAAGAGGCAACTAAGAATAGGCTCAACCAAAATGATGTGTGTGAGTCATGGAAAAGCACTTGAGAAGACTAAAATAAGGATGAGCATTAAGCATCGACATAGTCTTGGATAAATGAGATACACGGTGCATGACATGTCCTCTCCACACACACCCAACTAGCAAATGGGTTCACAAGCTCACTAAAAAGATAACAACAAAGCTTGTGACAACCCATGGTAAAGATAGAAGATGAAGGCCTCATCAAGACGAGGGATACCAATTAAGATGGCAAAAGCCTCGTAAGATAAGCATGAGGAAAATAATTTTCACCACACAAGAGTGCATCAAGATGCAACAATATAAGACACACACTCAAGGCAAAAGCTTTCACGGAGCCACCAAAGAAATAACATAAGAAAGACAAGGTGGACGTGAAAGAAAGGATATCATCTAGATATGCAACTTCTCTCAAGTGTATAAGATTCTAGGTAGACGAAATCATGGTGATATATATCTACAAAGAAGGATGTACACCTGAAATAGTTACAACACGAAGGAACGGGATATCCAAAAGGAAGTCATACATATACGATAAGATATTTGCTTGGAAGCATAGCACATGGCTAGATATGGTCTTATTGTATATAAATGAATTCCTACCACACAACCATCAAAGACATCACAACTAGAAACATGAGATAATCGTTGAGATGCTTTAAGAAAGGAAACAAGTATCACAAGATGGAATGAATAGCATGCCAAGATGCAACCTACACAAGGTTGAATGCAAGAAAATAATGCATGAAAAGATACTTGTTACCGAGATATCGTTGGAAGGATGTAGAAGAAACCAATTGAAGGTAGTAGATAGTAGTTCATTGAGCATCCTAGCTTGACTCCAATAAGCTCATGGTGACACCACCTTCCTTGTGAGTGAGACGAGCATCCAATGTATCTCCAATTGTTCCTAGAACAACAACACAAACAAAATGGTACCCAACTTCATTGGGACCAAAGAGTTAGAGAACCAACAATACATAGGACAAACTCCACATAAATATGTGCATATAGATATGAAAATGAATTTCATGCACATCTCATCCAATTTGAGACTTCGTGGAGTTTCCCCTATATATTGGGTCAAAGAAAGAAAGCATGCCAAAGAGACTACATGAAGTTAATATACATGCTCAATACTTTCAAGAACCAAAACCAATTGACAAAGAAATACCAAGTGAATAAAAGATACCAAATGAATAAATCAACACTTCGAGGATATCCATAACAGATACATCGAGGAAGGAGATATCCATTGATAACAGTAAATAAAAGATATCAAACTCCCAAAAGATAGGATGGTTCCAAACAAACCAAGCTCTCTACAAAGTTTCATGATGGTAAAAAGTACCAAAAAGAAAACAGCTTGCCTTCCACCAACACACACTTGATAAGGATCACAAGACGAGTGTTTTATAGAAAATAGGATAGCTCCCCCAAGACTAGTGCATTAGCATTTGAATACAAAATGCACAAGGTGGGATCACCACTTTCACTATATCTAGAAAACACTAGACAAGATCAAGAAATTAACAAGATCCACGAGTGGTATGGAAGACATAGGGAGTTGATACATTCCTTGGCAAGAGAAAAGGCAAATAAAAGCAAAAGTCAATGTAAAGATGATCAATAAATTCTACCACACAAGTGAGTACCAATTGTCAAAAGACAAGAAGTAAGTGGAAATAATTCCCGGTGGTAGATAGCAAGGATATCCAACATAATCTTCACACCATACACAAGCAAATTGCAGCTTGTAGAGCTAACATGCCACCTAGGAACAAGATAATTTACAATATAAACTCTAGGTGACAATATCTCAAATGTACACATTTTCTAGGCTTGTAGTATGCGCATAGCATATTACTCCCCCATAATGTGATACCAATAAGAACTTAACAAGAGGCAATAAGAGGATCCAACAAGAGATAATTAATGGACTATTTAGAATTTGAATTTCTCATGAGAAGACATACCACATAGCGACTAGATAATCTTGTAATATCAATACTAGATGGTATTCCTCATGTACACAAATTTATAGGACTGTGAGGTGTACAAACAACATCACTCCCCCATAATGGGATATTCCATTAATCTCTCACAAGATCCAACTAAGATATAAACAAGATGCATAAAGGCTCAATGTATGACACACATGTACATGATGTGCAAACCAACACACACATACTTGATTACTCAAGATAAGCAATTGGAGGCACAACATATACAAACACATGCAAGGAACAAAACCAAAACATGCAAAGGGGCAAGTAACTTTCAATGTAAACAATGTAAGTACAAGTTACCGGAAGGAGGCACATTGGATATAGTATAGAAACTTTATAACCCAATTAATTTGGCTTGAGACACTAAGAATGATGAAGTCCCCTTAATTCTTCATAAAGTAGCCAAGTCTCCAATGCGAACAACACCTATTGATCAAGTTTGAGCTAGTTGGTCCCAACCAAGTTGGGTCCTAAGAGATTAGTCATAATAGGCTTGGCTACCCAAATGGTTCTTTTCTTGACACCACTTTGAGTACCAACAACTTTGGCAAACACATTGCCAACCTTATCCTTCCCAAGAGAATAGATATCATCAATAATAATTGGGTTGGATAAGTTATCACTAGTGCATGAAGAAGCGATGTGACCTTTCTCACGACATAGGTAGCAACGTCTACTCTTCACTTTCTTCTCACTTGATTTCTCAACTTGAGAACCATTAGCTTGAGTTTTCTTGGGAAGAGGCCTTTCTTCAACTTGAGGTTGAGCATGAGAGTGAACTCGTGGCCGCTTCACTTGTTGCTTGTCACTAATGGGCTTCTTCTTCAATGGGCAAGATCTAACATGATGTCCTTCTACTTTGCACTTGAAGCAAACAATCTTAGCCAAATTCTTGACTTGTTTTTGGCCCTTCTTTTTGTTCATCTTGGACTTCTTCTTCTTATTGGAGTTGAATCCAAGTCCATCTTTGTTATTGGAGGATTTTTGCACACTGAAGATATTGTTGAGTGTGGCCTTCCCTTCATGACACTTTTCCATGTCTTTCTTCAAAGAGCTGACTTGTGCCTTTAGCTCTTTGATTTCCTCTACATGGTTAGTCTCAGCACAAGCACTAGAGGAAGTATAAGCTTCATTATTATAGCAACAAGGCAAGGAAAGCAATTCATCACAAGATGTACCAATGTTATGCATGGATGAATCATGAGGACTAGTAGAAGGCAATATAGCAATTTGAATAAAAGCAGTGCTAGTATCGACATGAGACTCACTTGATGTTACCTTAGCAATCATGGCCTCATGAGATATATTTAGCACATTATGGGATACTAGAAGATCATCATGAGAGCTTCAGAGCTTTTCATGACTTTCTTCCAGTTTCCCATAATTGCTAGATAGGAACTCAAGTTGAGCCCGTGGCTCAACATTTTCCTTCAAAATGGATGCTTCACAAGAAATAGAGTTAGTAACAAGCATCATAATTGACAACAAGAGGATAAGGCAACTTGGCAAGCTCGTTCAAATAGGAAGCTTTAAGTTGATCATGAGACTCGGTGAGTTCCATGAGCTCACTCTTGATGACCCTAGAGCCATTTTTGAGGTGCTCAAAGTCCTCAAGGAGTCTAGCATGAGCAACTTCAAGCTTAGCATTTTTAGTTTTGAAATCATTGGCCACCTCAAGAGCTCTATCATGAGATTCCCTCACTCTCGATAATTCTAGAGCAAAAGTCTCCTCAAGAGATTCGGATGTGGTTTGTTCATGTTCAAGAGCTTGAGATAGCTCTGCGATCTCATTTGCATAATCACGCTCACGAGCTTCCATTTTCTCAATGGTGACCTCATGCTCCTCTAGATGAGATTCAAACTCCTCAATGTATTTCTTGCCTTCAATGGCAATGGACATTATTTCCATGAATTTGGAACGAGCAATTTTATTTTTATGAAGAGCTTTAAAAATCATTTCCCCCTTAGTTTTTAAGGAGGCAACATTATCATTCTCTTCATCATTATCCTCATCATCATTAGCATCAACATCATCATCAAGAGACATATTGGGGTTCAAGGTAGGAGATACCTTTCAAGCCTTGGCCATAAGGAAAAATGCAATAGATGATAATGAAGGATCCCTTGAAGCACCATTCAAGACCACATCTTGTTCCATGGAGTGTTGAATTTCCTCTACATTGTTAGCACACCAACTAGAGGGAATACAAGCATTTTTATCATGGAAACAAGACATAGCAAGCATATCATCATGAGATTTGAGCAAGCAATCTCTACATGATATGCAAGGACTATAAACACAAGCATGTGAACCATGTAAGGTGCTCAAAGTGTTAAAGTCCAAAGAAGGACCATTGCAATAAGATAGTAATGAAGGATCACCAAGAACAAGCACACTATCATCATTGCAATGACCAATACTACTCACCCTATCATTACCTTGTGGCAATCCACATGTAGGTGAAGTAGAGGAAGTTGAGACGGCAACACGGCCGGAGGTGGAGGGAGAACAATCATCCCCACAAATATTGGACACACCATATTTATCTTTAAGCTTTGTCCACAACTCATGAGCATCCCGAAACGGCATGAGCTGAAATATAACTACATTGCTCAAAGCATCAAAAAGCACATTAGAACCTTGAGCATTGAGATAAGAGTTTTTCTCATTTTCTAAAGATAATCTTTGGGGGTCCTTTGGAGGAGAAAAACCGATATCTACAATTCTCTCTAAATTTGGGTCCATGACCCTAAAGAGAATAAGCATGCGAATTACACAAACATCAAATTTTGTGCCATTGAAACTAAGAGTGTCAAAGAATCCTAAACCCCTAGTCGACATCCTTACTCTCTAGGCGGTTAATCTCTATAAAGAGAGACGAGGCTCTGATACCAACTGAAAGATCGTGGATGTCGCCTAGAGGGGGGGGTGAATAGGCACTTTAAAATAATTAAGGTTTAGGCTTGAACATATGCGGAATAAACCTAGCGGTTAATTTGTCGAGAACAAAACCTACAACAACTAGGCTCACATATCTTAACCAACAACTTATGATAAGCAAGATAAGTAACTATGTGATAGCAAGATATATGACAAAGAACAATATGGCTATCACAAAGTAAAGTGCATAAGTAAAGGGCTCGGGTAAGAGATAACCGAGGCACGCGGAGATGACGATGTATCCCGAAGTTCACATCCTTGTAGATGCTAATCTCCGTTTGGAGCGGTGTGGAGGCACAGTGCTCTCCAAGAAGCCACTTAGACCACCGTAATCTCCTCACGCCCTCGCACAATGCAAGATGTCGTGATTCCACTAAGGGACCCTTGAGGGCGGTCACCGAACTCGTTCAAGGCACCCAAGAGGAACAAGCTCTAGGGTTCCAAAACACCCAAGAGTAATAAGCTTCTCAAACTTCACTTCCACGTATCACCGTGGAGAACTCAAACCGATGCACCAAATGCAATGGCAAGGGCACACGGAGTGCCCAAGTCCTTCTCTCCCAAATACCACCAAAGCAACTAATGCTAGGAAAGAAAACGAGAGGAAGAATGAAAGAAGAACACGAAGAACTCCAAGATCTAGATCCAAGGGGTTCCCCTCACTTAGAGGACAAAGTGATTTGTGGAAACATGGATCTAGATTCCTCTCTCTTTTCCCTCAAGAACTTGCAAGAATCATTGGAGGGATTGAGAGTTCGCAAGATTGAAGAAGGTCAACAATGGGGGAAGAACATGAGCTCAAAGGATAAGGTTCATTGGGCAAGAAGACCCCCTTTTATAGGTGGGAAAAAATCTAACCATTATGCTCACAGCCCGCACAAAGCGGTACTACCGCTCGAACTCACGGTACTACCGCTAGGGGTAGCGGTACTACCTCAAAGGGTAGCGGTACTACTGCTTGCGAGCGGTACTAAAAAATACATCCGTGCCTACCACCGCTGGACTTGTGACGAGTTTTTGGTCCGGAGCGGTACTACCGCTGTAGTAGTCGCGGTAGTACCGCTCTAGAGCGGTAGTAAAAAATTACATCCGCTCATGTTCGCGGTAGTACCGCTTCAGCCTTTTCAGAACACCAAAACTGCCACAACTTTTGCAAACGGACTCCGAATTTGATGAAACCAAGTTTGTTGGAAAGCTAGCGACAAGGGCTAACACAATCTTGGTAGAAATAACAATAAGAAGCAAATTAGAAAAGGCCCATAAGAAAATGGTGAGAACCCTTCTTCGAATAAGACCAGTAAAACCTCCAACACCGAAAATGTAATAGAAGAAGCATGTGAAATCCGTTTTTGAAGTACTAGAGCTTGTCACGGAGATAACCACAAGCTCTAAAACCTCAAAATACAAAAAAAATAAGAATCAAGAAATATGATGCAATGGTTTGAGCTCTCGACGAATGATACGATCAAGCTACTCACTTGAGAGTCCCCCTTGATAGTACGGCTATCGATCCTATAACCCGGTCTCCAAACTATCACCGTGAGACCGGTAAAATATAAAACCTATCAAGGGCAAACATTTGCCTTGCACGAAGTCCACTTGAGCTAGATGATGACGATCTTGACTCCCTCAAGTTGGACCACCTTTCTTGATTGCGTTCGCTCGATGAAGACTAGTTGATTGCTCCCCCATACTCCACTATGGGTGAGCCACTCTTTGGCACATCTTCACAAGTCCATTGATACCATAATGGATGGCAAACTACAAGCATGATTTCTTCGTGATGCTCCACTTAAACTTGCACAATACAACCTTGATTTGATGTCATCCTCCATGGGTTATATGTGGCTCGCCGTAGCAGCAAAAGCTCGTCATGCCGATGTGTTGCACGCGGCGAAGGAGATGGAGCTAAAGTAGTGGTTGCTCTTTACCCGCAAAAAAAGGAGTGGTTGCTCTCCGTCGTGCGGGAGAAGAGGATAATGAAAAAAACAATACGAAGGAGGAGTGCTCCCTTGCCTGCGGGACACGCGATCAAGAGCGATTACAAGGCGTGCCTTCATCGGTACATGTAGCAGGAATTTTCATCCGTTTCCTGCCCAAAAAAGTCCAACTCGGTTCTCTGTCTCCCGTTCGAATGTGCCTACTAGTCTGGGGTGCATCTAAAAACAAAACAGTAACAAGTCTGGGGTGGAGGAGTACTTGCCATCTCAACGGGCGAAGGTTCCAAGGTCAACGGAAATGTTCTCGACCTGTCCATGTGCACTGACGAACGATCGAGGACTACAGCACGAGCCTGTGGTGTCGGCGATCTTGCGATGGTGGTCGAGACAAACAAGCTCCATGAGCCTGTGGAGATTGAACTCTGCATGGAAAACTAGGCGCCCGCGCGTGCTCCGGTGACATACGTGACCCCACTTGCCCGCTCGGATGGGGGCAAAAATCACATATTTGACCTGAGGACGAAATCAAATCACAAACTGACCTGGTCACGAAAAAATTTCACTCTGCTGACCCTTTGGTGTGGCGCCCGACAGTTGGGCGCCGCACCCTACTATGCAACGCCCATCACTTAGGTGTCACACTTCCTGCCAGCGTGGCAGCCCTGGTCCAGTTGCGGCCCCACAGACAGCACTGCAGCGCCTAAGTCTTAGGCGCCACACATGTAATGTGCAGCGCCTAGCTCTTGGGCGCTGCACAGTCTGTGTTCCACTTGGGCTGGCCCCACCCTCTTTCCCCTCCCACCCCCACCCCACACAC
>NC_041389.1:412305032-412341268 GCF_002162155.2 Triticum dicoccoides | reverse complement strand
ACCCCCACCCCACCCAAACCCTTAGGCTTGCGGCCCTCCTCTCTTCCCCTCTCCCCCCCTCTCAAATCCTTCTCAAATCTTGCAAATCCGGAGTATTTGACCGTGGATTTCGAAGCCAACCCCTCCCTTAAGGTAATCTCCTCCGATCCCCTCGTTTTCATCCATAGGAATTGTCACATTTTCTCAAATCTTGCTAGTTTGGGGGAAACCCTAGTTTTGACTTGGATTTGCAAATTTGTGTTGAATGATGTTATGTTTCTTTGCTAAGTAGGGTTGGTTAAGCTTCCATAGTATGCTAGGGTTAGGGTTATGTGTGTTTGATGTTGGTGTTAGGGTTATGCTATGGTTATGGTTGTTATGTGGGGGTTAGGGTTATTAATTCATATATATGTTAGGGCATATGTGTGCAAATATTTTTCTTAAGTATTTACTTGATATATGTGTGTTTTTTATTATTGTAGGGATGGGGAGAACATGTGTTTATGCTCATCATGTGGATAGAGAGGCCTTTTTGAAAGGCAATGTTGAGACGGACCCGGGTGAGCTTGACATGGTGTTTGAGAGTAGTCCTAGCTATGCGGAGATTTTGGAACAAGTGAGGAAAGATTTGAATTGGATGGACCCAAGTGACGTTGTTGAGTTCGAGGGAAGGCATAATGTTGGTTTTGGAATGCACATCCGTTGGAAGACAATGTGTGTGAACTCCGAGCAACGTTGGGTTGCATACAAGGAGACGGTTGCCGAATCTCTAGACAAGGCTCTTGAGTTATTTGCCTCCAAGAAGGTTGAGTCTACTTTGAATTTAGACTTGAACCGGAACCCCTCCCCGTTGGTTGCTAGCACTCCCCCACCCATGAACCAAGATCAAATGAGTGAACCTCAATTCATGCAACAAGATTGGCAAACATTGAGCCCGACTCCAAACAACCAAAATGAAGGTTTTGAAGAGGAGAATGATGAGTACGAGGAGGATGACAACGAAGTTGACCTCCATGACAACAATGTGGGTGATCTCGACCAATATCATGTGCAAGAGACAATGGACCAATCCATCCCTTTTTCCCGTGCATATGCATCAGACTCGGATGACGATGATCCCGATGAAGAAGTTGATGAGGAGGGGTTCACGCCGAAGGAGGTCGAAGCATTCAAGAAGGTATTCGGGCGGGATCACAAGACACCATTGTTCAAGGATCTTAGTCTCGCGGATGAAGCCGTTGTGGATGGTGGCAAATGCATATCTCTTGGAGCTAGGCCAAGTTCTCACCGTGATTTGGAAGACGGCAAGAACGGGATATATCCCAGTTGTGAGTTTCAATCCTTCTTGGAATTGAAGATGTGGCTCGAAAACTACTCGATTATACATTATCGTCCACATAAAGTGGCCAATTCGGATGTTAATGTGCGTTACACGGTCAAATGTGAAGTGCCAACATGTCCATGGATTGTGCGTGCAAGGCCATGGAAAGGAGGTCCCACTTGGCGCATAGTGAGTTGTCTACCAACTCACATGTGCCCGCACAAGAATGCGGATGGCAAGCTTGTGTACCAACAACACAGACAACTCACGTCCGAGTTCATTGCTTACAAGCTGTCCAACCAAATATCCACACTTCCAATAATGAGCATCAAGAGTGTCATTGACCTTGTGAAAGCCATCTTTCATTACAAGGTGAAGTACGGCAAGGCATGGAAGGCGAAGCAAGCCGCATTCAAGATGTTGTATGGCAATTGGTAGGAAGCATACAACTGACTCCCTAGGTTGTTGTTAGCTATGGCCGCCACAAACCCAGGCATGGTTCACGTGGTTGAGCCTCATGGGCACCAAACTTTGATTCATAACGGGAGGACCGTCCGAGTATTTGGCCGTGCATTTTGGGCCTTTGAGCAATGCGTGAGGGCTTTTGAGCATTGTTGGCCCGTCATCGTCATTGATGGCACGTTCTTGACTGGACAATACAAGGGCACTTTATTGGTTGCAATAGCAAGTGATGCCAATAACCGGGTGTTGCCTTTGGCTTTCGCTTTGGTTGAGGTGGAGAACAATGATAACTGGGAGTGGTTCTTGCGTCAACTGAGAACTATTATATTGTCATTTTCATAGGTATGGAAACAATGAAGGGGGTGGAGGACACGGAGGGGGAAGGTGAGATCCCTTGGTGGTGCGAGGAGGGAGAAGAATAAGAAGAAGAAGAAAGGAAGAAGAAGAAACTACATGGACCGTGATTTGGACAAGTATATGTGCTATGTGTGTATGACTATGTGAGGGGACTAATATTTCTGTGTATGACTATGTGAGACCCTATGTGTGTATGACTATGTGATTTGGACAAGTATATGTGCTATGTGTGTATGAGTATGTGATTTGGACTAGTATTTCTGTGTTTTGGACAAGTAATTCTCGGTTTTGTAGGCATGGCTTCATCCGGTTCCATGACGAGGCCACCGTGTGCTAACCAAGAAGACATGCCGAACAAGTGGGAGGACGCATCTTTGGACAAGGTGAAGGAGAAAGATGTCAACATCCCGCCATGTTGGTGTGGATGTTTGCAAGGTGAAGGTGTCCACCGACCGAAAGAAAGCATGGACGGAAGGGCGGAGATATTTTGTATGCCCGAACTATGCTTATGATTGTGCACTTCCAACTAACGCCTATGACCAACCACCGGTAAGCTCGAGAAGTACTTCACCGCCTCCTCTATGCAACACTAAGCTCGAGAAAATGTTACTCTCAAATGTGTGTCAACACTAACAACAAATTTTTATGCAGTCACCGCCTCCTCTATGCAAGTACTTCACATGGATAGATATTGAAGTGCCAGAAGATGTGAAAAAGGACCAATACGCAGATTGTCTTAGGCGGCAATGGCGGTTCGAAGAATCATTTCGAAGAGGCTTGGAGGAAGAGCGTCGTCGGAAGGAGAGGATGGAGCGGAAGAAACGAGAAGAGGAGAGGGCACGCCAAGCGAAACTTGCCCGTGAGGAGGAGAGGGCAAGAAAGCTTGCAAAGGCTCGCGAGGCGCAAGAGGACAACTCGGAACATGACAAGAAGGGGAAATGGCCTCGCTCTACTCAGTAGGGACTTCGCTTCGGTGCACTCGTCGTCAACTATCTTCTAGGGCAAGCTGCCATTTGTCATTTGTAATGAATGTGTCGTGAACCATGTCGTACTAATGTTTGAATTATCTTAAGTTATGAACTCGTCGGCATAAAATTTGTGTTTGTTCAAATTGTTGTGATGCTGCAGTCATTGTAAGTATTATGGATGTGATGCAAGCCATGTGAGTAGTGCAGCGCCTAAGGGTAGGGCACTGCACTGTACAGTGCAGCGCCTAACGGTTGGGCGCCACACAGTACAGTGCAGCGCCTAACTATTGGACGCTGCAGTGCTGCTATAAGCAAAACTGCTGAAACAGATGCCATTTTGGCCTCCTGCAGCAGCACTCACATAACTAGAACATCAATAAAAGTACTATAAACTGGACATGCTAAGCAAAGAGAACTAATAACTTGAACATCATATCATTTAAGACAATTCAACATTACTTCAAGTTTGCAAACACAAATACCATAACATAACCTCACAAGTTCACAAGTTCATCATATAACATAACCTCACAAGTTCATCAACCTAACACAAAGCACTAATGCCTTCCGCGCGTGTTCTTGGTGCCACGCCTGCAGGCAATCTTCTTCTTCTTAGGAGCATGAGGCTCCTCTTCGTGCACTTCCTCCTCCGCCTGCGGCTCCGCCTCCGCCTCCTCCTCCGCCTCCGCCTCCTCCTCTGCCTCATCATCCAAGCTAGCCATCCGCGAGGTCCCTACGACCACCTTTGGGTTGCCTCTGTTGTCATAGTCGTTGGGCGTGTACCGGCGTCTGGGCTGCCTAGGCTTGAACACATATGCGGACCGAGCTTGAGCGTCCGCCAAAGTCATGTCATCATCAAGCTCATGGCCCTATCACACAACGAAACAATATGGTGAAGGCCGGTGTCGTAATCAAGTGAGAATCACATCTAAAGGATTAGTCATACCTCTTGGGTGATCCCACCCTCATCATCCATATAAGCATATGAGGAACTCACATCGTCCCCCTCATGGTGAGATGCGGGGTCTGATGGTGTACCAGACCTAGAGGTAGATGGTTCATCATATTCAGGATCACGGCAACCGAGAAGGTTTGATAACCGCCTTAACTTCTTGGCCTGACGCTGTAACATGAACAAGTGTGTAAGATATCAAACTTCGCAACATAGACTGGCTCTCATAGTGAATGCGATATGTACCTTGAGGAATGCTCGTAGTGAGCCATCATCATTGCCAGTTCCAACCGGTGTCTTCTCCAGAATAGACTGGCTCTCATCGGCTGCTTTCTTGATCTCGGTGCGTTATGGATGAGAAAGAATGAATGTGTTAGCCATTCAAACATGTGTAATACGGTCAACGGAAAAGTAAAGAAGGGAACACTTTACCACATAGTTAATCACCGGAACAGCAGGGACTCCGTGTCCTTTCTTGACATCTCTGTTGTACTTCCCCTTTGCTAGATCCTCAAAGTTTACGGGTTCTTCAAGAATATCCTCATTATATGTCGGCGGGCATATCTCAACTCGAGTAGTTCCAATAAACCATCGTACGTAGTTATCAAAAGCTTGTTGGCTGTGCTCACGAAGCAGGGCGCGTGCAATGCTACGAGCTTGCTCCACAGAAAGCGGGAAGCGGGTAACATACGGAGCATGATGCTTGCCCCAGTCCTTTATCTTCCGCTGCCTTCTCCTGTCCAACCTGCGTGGTATAAAACAAAGCATTAGCACAATCAAAAGGAGTCCTGATGCTTAGACAATACACAGACATGCTCTCTTACCTATGAAGTTCTTTGTCCGTGTCCACCCAGTCCGGCGGGTGAGGCTGGAACAGACCAAACTGACGATACACGCGATGCGGCAAATGAAACTCAACCGCCCAGTTGCATATCAATGGGCACCGCATAAGCCAGAGATCCTTATCCCGCAAGCACATCAGGTTGAGGCGGAACTCCTGGGTGTACCCCAAGCTCTCACCCGCGCCATATGGCTGCCATTCCACCTATGAAACAGGGCAACAATGCAAATTTGATGACTATTTTTCAAGCAAGCATGAGAAAGGACTGAAGTAATGACCTCCTTACCTGCTCAGGCGTAATCGTGTCCAACTCGGCAATGTACTTTTGGTACATGAGATTGACATCATTCGTCATCTCGGAAACGATATCCCACTTGTAAGCCCACGTGGGGCGCCGTAATTCGTCATGTTCATCTGCATACCAAGGATCAAACTTGACGCTCTTCGGGCGTCCAACAGGCAGACGCTCCCAGCTCCATACAGAAAGTAGAAGCAGATTACCACCAATGCCTGCACTATCTGTGATCCTGCAACACGCATCGTCCAGCTACATATGAAAGAAAAACAATGTTAACTTGACAGCAAGCTTGCATTGCTAATGAAGAAATGAGTTGATCACAAAACAGACCAACTACCTGCCGGTACAAGTAGGCAAGAGTCGCTGAACCCCAGCTCCATTTGCTATCGAAGACGGTCAACGCCTTCAGCCACATCCATGGAGCGTTCTTGCCAGTGGAGTCAGGAAACAAAGTCCTAGACACAACGTACCACATATACACACGAGCATGTGTCTGGATCACATCATCAGTGGCATCCGGAGGGCACGTCGCAAAGTTATTTTGAATCCACGTGAAAGCAGCTCCGGCTGCTTTCCTTTCCCTCTTCTTCTTCTCTTCTCCCTCCTCTACATCAGCCTCAGCCTCGGTAGGAGCCATACCGATAAGAGCAATCATCTGCTCGTGCCACCCATCAGAATCGGTGCTCATACAGAGAGGCCTCCCGTCGATAGCAAGACCGGTGATCAACGAGACATCCTCGAGCGTCACGGTCATCTCCCCAGTCCGAAGATAGAAATTGTGCGTCCCCTGCCTCCATCGATCAACAAGAGCGGACACCAGTGGAGCGTTCAGATTCGGCGTGGACCGGCTGACCAATAGAATCCACGGGAGTAGTCCTGCCTGCTTGATGTACGGTGTGTACCGCTCGTCGTAAGGCATGGCAGGACCAGAGACCCCGTGATACCGAATCTTCAGAGGTTCAAGCTTCTGCAAAAAATAAGTAATGACAAATCTTAGGGCATGTAAATTTCAACTAAAGACAAATTTGCAAAAGATTTAGATTACTCATTATTACCTTATCCTTCTCGCGCATCATGTAGGACCGGTGTTGCACGACGTAGACATCGTCCAGAAGCCAAACCATCCTTACAATTTCAAACAATAAACATACATGAGTTCATCTTCATCTCAAATATACACTAAACATATAACATGTGTTCAACTAAAAGAATCTCAACATCTCCTTCTCACACAATGAATATGTCATATGTGTTCAAATACACTAAACATCTAGTATTTCAAATAAACTAAACATCTAATATTTCAAATGAACTCAACATCTAATATATATCTAAACAAACATCTCATATATGTCTACAAAAATCAACATCTCATAGTTATCTATAAAAATAGGCATCTCATATATATCTAAAAAAACTAAACAATCTAGGGTTTCACTAACAAGAATCATATATTGTGAACTAATAAATAACACTACGGTACTACCAATATGAATACACATCCTAAATCGAGCAAATCAAACAAATCAAGGGTTCCATCAAATCTTGGACAAATCTCTAAAATGGCAACAAATTTACGGAGCAAAAGAAAGAGAACGGAAGAGTTTACCTAGTAGGATGGATTGGGGATCGAATCCACGGATCAAATCTTCAGATCGGAGAGGGATGAGGGGCGGGGGGATTAGATGGGGGCGCCGCCGCTGCTCTCTGTCCAGAGAGCGGAGAGATGAAGAAACTGCCTGGTCGGGCTAGGGCGGCCGCGCTTAAGTCACCGTGCAGCGCCTAAGGTATAGACGCTGCACGTCACAGTGTGGCGCATATCCCTTAGGCGCTGCACAGGTGCGTGTGGGACCGCAACTGGACCAGGGCTGCCACGCTGGCAGGAAGTGTGACGCCTAAGTGATGGGCGCTGCACAGTAGGGTGCGACGCCCAGCTGTCGGACGCCGCATCAAAGGGTCAGCAGAGTGAAAAATTTTCGTGACCAAATCAGTTTGTGATTTGATTTCGTCCTCGGGTCAAATATGTGATTTCTGCCTCGGATGAGCGGCGGCGGGGCGACTCCGCTTTGCAGCTAGCCGATTGCGAGACGCGCTGGACGCGGGGCGGGCCGGTCTGCATTGCAACCGGCAGACATCCGACATGACCCGGTGTCTGGGCGCGCCGGGCGCCACGTTCCCGGCTGGACCGGCAATGGCGTGTCCCATCTGAACGTCCGGTTCTTCACCGTTGGCCGGTGTCAGCAGAAGGGGCAATACTTGAAACCTACGCAATTCCCTTGGGAGTGAGAATTTTTTGAAGTTGGAATAATCTAGCCAAGTCAAGGATTCAGGTCCGGAAAGGAGATAAAATCCGCTCCCTCTGAAACGGTTCATGGAGCTTGTTTGTCTCGACCTCGAGGGGGAGAACAAGTCTAATTGTTTTCCAATCACTGTCGGCGGGCCAGGCGCCACAGTGCATGCCATGTAGGCGCTGTTGAGCGGCTACGAATGAAACTTGCACTGTGAATGAAAAAATTCTCAAAAAAGAATGAAACTTGCACCGTAATTGCACCGCAAAAAGTTTGTGCATCATTTTTTTAACTTTAAGCATTAAAGTGCTCATTCTATGCAATTTGATGGATCATCAGTGTTTTTTTCCCTCGAAAAGATCAAATTTATTATAAAGATTCACCGCAAGTATAAAACACCACAAACATAATAAAAATCACATCAAATTTTGTGGACCACCGAACGACCATTGCCGCCGTCAGAACAAGTCGTTGACGCACCCTGTCGCCGCTCTCATACTGGAGCCGATCTGACCTTGTCGATGACAGCCGAGAAGTGTTCATGCACGTTCCCCTAAGGACCAGCGCCTTGGTGCCGCAGTCATCGCCGTTGAATCCTTGAATAGATCTGAAGAACCTGCCACCAAATATCACCGTTGCGTACGCAAGATGACAAACCCTAACCTCGCCGCCCCGAGAAGCTGGCAAGGGTCTACGCCGGAGCTGCGTCTAATCCATCCCAATGGACGAACTTGAGGAGGACAAAAAACTATTTATCTACTAGCCAGATTCGAGGTACCAGAAATCCCCTCCACGACACCGGCCGCCGAAGCGGCAAGCGGAGGGGAGGCGAATCCACGGACTTGCCGATGGAGATCGGGGGAGGAAGGCTTTCCCTAGTCACTGGTGAGTATTATAATGGTCCACTATTTGACAAGAAAAGCCAAACCAAAAAAATCATCAAAAATCAAAACAAAAATTGCACTTCTGTGGTCTTTAGTACTCCATGGTATAATTGGCCGAAGGGGTCGTGCTTCATGGACCAGCCCAAAAGCACGCATACTCGCACATCACATGCTCGGCCTGAGACACGACAAGCCTAGGGCTATTCATGGGCTGCGAGCTAAGGAGAGACCCCTTTTTTTAGAACAGACGGAAACATAAAAAATAGATCTAAAATAGCCCAAATAAAAAAATAGCACGTGGTCCACCTGTCATCCGACACGTTTAGCTAATGTATCATGCTTGGGCCTCAAGAAGAGGTACGCGTGCTCGACTCGACCCGTGGTCGCGAGAGCTATATCTCGCTTATAATGAGTATAGCTCCCGCCTCCCGTGAAGGATCTGTAGGTATGGGTCGGCCCATTTAACACGTTTTCTCGCTGGTTTGCTCGGTCGCTGGTTCATTCACTAGGTCGTTCACTCGGCTACTCGGTATTTTTGTTTCTGTTCTTTTCTTCTGTTTTTCACTTTCTTTCATTTTTGTTTTGGTTTTCTAATTAGTTTTCTTTGTTCCCGCAAAAAAAGAAAACTATTTTTTTTCTGTTTTTCGCTTTTTTTGTTTCTTTTCTCTGTTTCCACTGCATATTTTTCCTCTTTTTCTATGCTTCTTTCCTCGGTTTTCACTATTTTCCTTTTCTTTCTTTCTTTCTTTTTTCATTTTTGGTTACTATTTGTTTTGCTTTGTTTCCTCATCGGTTTTCAGGGTTTTCTTTGGGTTCTTTCTTTGTTACCGAGGTGTTTATTTTGTTCTTTCTTCGGTTTTCACCGTTCTTTCTTTGTTTTTGTTTTTTTTGCAACACATGGCTACATTTTTTCACACACATTTGTACATTTTAAGTATGGATCAAGAACTTCTTTTATACCTCTTTAACATTTTCCAAATGCATGATTAATACTTTTTATGACTACATTTAATGAATACTTTTTTCATAAACATTGTACATTTTCGATATATATTAGGAACATGTTCTAATATATGTTTAAAATCTTTAAAATATATGATTGCAATGTTTTTGATACACTATCACGTTTTCGTTGAAAAAATTGTGTTTTTCTTTTCAAATTTTTAAGTACATGTTCTACATTCTTTTGTATGCATCACATACATTTTTACACCTTTAATTTTTTCAATAGACAACTAAAATTTTAATAACAATTGTGTTTCTTGACTACTTCTTTCATACACATCGTACATTTTTAATATATCCTAGGAACTTTCTATAATACATGTTTAAAATTATTGAAATATATGATGACCATTTTTTGTATCAAAATAATTTAATATTTTTGTCCAATTGTTTTATTAAACGTTCTAATTTTTTAGTATACATCAGGAACATGTTTTTGTACACCTTTAACATTTCTGAAATGGATGATTAACATTCTTTAAAATAATTTGTACATAAGGACTACTTTTTCCATACACACTGTATATTTTTGGCATATATCAGAAATATTTGTTGATAAATGTTTAACCTTTTTTTGTTGCATGATCAATATTTTTAAAAATGCTTGATTTACATTTTTTTAAATACATTATCAACTTTTTTTATCCATGTTATATATTTTTTGGATAAATTTTCCGCATATGTAAGAAACATGTTTTCTATACATATTTAAGATTTTTCAAATAGTAAAGTAATATTTTTCTAAAAAAAATTATGTAGAGCGGTTTTTTGCAATATATACCCTTTTCCTAAGTATAGGACCTTTTAGAGAACATACGGAGCAAAATGAATGAATCTACACTCTAAAATATGTCTATATACATCCGTATGTAGTTCATAGTGAAATCTCTAAAAGGTTTTATATTTAGGAATGGAAGGAGTATATTTAGAATATTTGGATGTGTAAAAAAATAAAACAAAAAGCAAAGTAGAAAACAAAAAAGTGAAAGAAAAACAGAAAGAAAAAAACTAGGCTGAGGCCTCCCACGAGCTGGGCCGGCCAGTATGGCGCTCCCTCACGCGAGACTAGCATCCAAACTCGTGTCGAGCGAGACCGCGCCCGCGTGTTGCGGCCAGTTTGTCGTGCCAGGCACGTTTAAGGGTGGGCCGGCCCATACGAATCAATAAAAAACACCTTGCATGTGCACAAGGAGACTTTGAATGAACGCTATCTAGGCATGCCAACCGATGTGGGACGTTCGAAAAATGGCACGTTCAAATACTTGAGAGACCGGGTGTGGGAGAAGATCAAAGGATGGATGGAGAAGCTGTTGTCCTCAGCAGGTAAAGAAGTGTTAATCAAGGCTGTGGCCCAAGCGATACCAGTCTATTCTATGTCCTGTTTCAGGTTGCCAAGAGGCCTTTGTGAAAATATAACCTCAATCATACGACAGTTTTGGTGGGGAAGCAAGCAGGGGAGAAGAAAGCCCGCATGGGTGGCTTGGGATATTATGACAAGCCCGAAAAGTTTGGGAGGGTTGGGATTTCGGGATATGGAGATCTTCAACTTAGCTCTACTAGCACGGCAAGCGTGGAGGCTGCTAACGGGGGAACTGAGCTTAAGTGCCAGGATTTTAAAAGCTGTTTATTTCCCGGAGGTTTCTATTCTTGAGGCGGAGCTTGGGTCACACCCTTCTCAGGTTTGGCGCTCGATCATTGACGGTCGGGATGTTTTGATACAGGGTACTGTGAAGAGGATTGGAGATGGCGAGTCCACTTATATCTGGAGACACAATTGGATACCGAGGGAGGGAGTAAGAAGACCTATCACATCGCTAACGCAAAACCCTCCGATCATGGTCTCCGAGCTTATAGATAGTACCACGGCATCATGGAAAGAGGAGCTGATTCGAGCAACCTTTGCTCGGTTTGATGCCGACGATATTCTGAAGATACCACTGTGTACTCGCAAGGTTGCGGACTTTTGGGCTTGGCAGGAAGAACCAAGAGGAAATTTCAGTGTTCGGTCCTGTTACCGCATGATCCTCAGAACAAAGCATGAGCGGGAGGCCTGGCTGAGCGGAGAAGCGGGAACTTCTATTGTGCAGCAGGAGGCGGACAAGTGGAGTACTATTTGGCACATGCAGGTTCCATCGAAACTACGCATGTTCGTTTGGAGATTGGCGAGAAACTCCATGCCCACTATTGATTTACTCAAACACCGCAATATGGCCACCGAGGACAAATGCCCTTTGTGCGGGGCGGTTGACTCTTGGAGACATGCACTCTTTATGTGTCCGATGTCAAGCAGCGTTTGGGCCTTAGCTCCGGAGGAGTTGGTTCATCATCTCGTGGACAGAGTGGAAGAACACCCCAAGGATTGGCTTTTTGCTATGAGTGGAGTGTTGAACGGAGATATGTTTGCACACATGATTGTTATTATGTGGGCAATTTGGCGAGCACGAAGGAAAGCGATCTATGAGGACATCTTCCAATCACCGCAATCTACTTATGGATTTATCACAAGCTTTCTTGATGACTTGAGATATATTAAGGCAAGTGAACCTCGGAGGACCGTAGTCAAAGCTGCAAGACCAACCCAGTGGCAGGCTCCGGCCACGGGATGCGTGAAGATCAATGTGGACGCGGCCGCACCAAGGCAAGCCCGTTTCGGGGCTGTGGGTGCAATCTGCAGAAGTTCAGATGGTCTATTTTTGGGAGCTTCGGCGCTGATCATAGAGCATATTGGGGACCCGGAAACGCTGGAGGCCATGGCGATCAGAGAAGGCCTTGCACTTGCGGAGGACTTGTACCAAAGGCGCATTCATGTTGCATCGGATTGCAAGAAGGCAGTAGACTCTCTGAAAAAGGAGGACGCATCTCCATATGGTGCTATTGTGCATGAAATATTAAGCCATTCTGCAACTTTTGATATGTGTAGGTTTAGCCATGAGTTTAGGAGCTCAAATTATGAAGCTCACAACTTAGCGAAGCATGCTTTATCTCTCGGGGTGGCCGCCGTGTATGGTTAGGCCATCCCAGAGATCTTTCTTTCGTCCCTGTAAACATTGTGACGAATCAATAAAAAGCTTCGTGTGTTGTCTCAAAAAAAAAAAACGTATCGTTCTTCCTTCCCCTTCCGCGCTGCCGCCGCACCGCCACTGCCGGGGACCCGCGCCTCCCGTGTCCCAGCAAAGACCTGCCAATTTGTTTCTCCTGCAGCTGCATGTGAGTATGTCCAGCGCGCTGGCGCGGGTGCGAACAAGCAAGATCGGTCCAACGACGGAATCTCGCTAGCGCTCACCAAGTCCGACGTCCGGTCGGAGACCGTCCAAAATTAGGCTGGCGCATCCCATTAACCCTAGACTAGACGTCGCCAATTCCCCCCACCTCTACTCCATTCCGATCCACGAATTCATAGGAGCTTTGCTGCTGCTGAATCTCCAATGGCTCGGAAGGATCTCTACCGTCTCCGGCGGGCCTGCGACAATGACCGCCTCAGCGCGCTCCCTGACAACCTGCTCCTCCTTATCCTGCACCGTTTGGACAGCTGCACCGCACACGGCGCCGCAGCGCTCTCCAAACGCCGGGCTCACCCGCCCGATAAGAGCATTTAGATCACTATTTTAGTTATCTAAATGCTTTTATATTAATTTACAGAGAGAGTATTACTGTCAGCCTCTTTACAATTTAGAGCAAAGAACTTAAGGGGTTGTTGTGCACTGGGTCCAGATGAGGTTGCTGCCGGTGTCGATGAGGGCGTCCGCGCGCTGGGCGGGTCGCCGATGAGGTACTCGGCGATGTACTGCAACACTTGTTCTTCTTTCTTTTCTTCGGTTTGGGTCGTGTCGCTTTGGGTTCTTTCTTTCTTTGTTTCTGAGGTGTTTATTTTGTTCTTTCTTCCGTTTCTTCGGTTTTCACCGTTCTTATATTGATGCTTTTTTTAAATCCATGAACCTTTTTAAATTCATGATATTTTTTATCAAATAATGAAAAAAAAAATAATTAGAAACTACGTTCATAGGGATACAAATGGGGTCATGAGGGGATAGAAGCCACAAATGGTCTGGCCAAGTCAAGGATTCAGGCCAAGTCATGGATTCAGGTCCGGAAAAGAGATACCGCTCCCTCTGTAACGGTTCATGGAGCTTGTTTGTCTCGACCTTGATGGGGAGAACAAGTTTAATTGTTTTCCAGTCACTGTCGGCGGCCCAGGCGCCACAGTGCATGCCATGTAGGCGCTGTTGACGGCTATGAATGAAACTTGCACCCTAATTGCACCGCAAAAAGTTTGTGCACCATTTTTTTTAACTTTAAGCATTAAAGTGCTCATTATATGCAACTTGATGGATCATCACTGTTTTTATTCCTCGAAAAGATCAAATTTATTATAAAGATTCACCGCAAGTATAAAACACCTCAAACGTAATAAAAATCACATCAAGGTCTGTGGACCACCGAACGACCATTGCCGCCGTCAGAACAAGTCGTTGACGCATCCTGTCGCCGCTCCCATACTTGAGCCGATCTGACCTTGTCGATGACAGCCGAGAAGTCTTCATGCACGTTCCCCTGAGCATGGGCGGAGACAGGCCCCAGGCAGCCCAGGCGGCGGCCTGGGGCGTGCGGCCCATCTCCTTCATAGCCTGGCCCAATTCGCCTGGGGCGTAACCGCGTAAGGCACTGAGGCCAATCTCCTTCGTTCGCTTGGCTTCGTTGCCTGCCTGCCTCGCGTCCGCTGTGCTCGTCTTGGACGAACGAACCGGCCGCCCGCCGCCCCTTCCCCCTACTTGGACGAGCCCTTGGCGTGGCTGCGTGACTTGCGCTCCGCCGCCGCCTGCCGTCGTGCGTGCCTACCCAGCCCCTCCCCCCTCCCCCTTTCGATCCCCTTCTGCGGGTAGCTATAAATTCAGTCATATAGCTTGCAGCAGTTTCTGTAAAAACGTTGATGATGATTTACTGTAATGCACTGTTAGATAAAGATGGAATATGTCAGCGTAGTCCAATTTTGACTAATTTGAATGGATTCACTTTTATCAAATAGGAGCATGTCTTCTACACAGTACTTCATATGTTAGTCATTCTTCCAAGTTTATTTAGAGAGGTAGTAGAAACAGGCCAATGGGGTCACTACAACCGATCCAGCTAACCTACTAACTCAAAATCTTTGCGGTACTGATCTATATATATACTACATATTGTTCTTTGATTTGTCTTGCTTTATTAGTTGACCTGTCATGGAACAAATGTTGCCACCGAATATTATGTTTACTTTCTTATTAGTTATGCAACATAAATTCACTTTTGTATGCCTTGAAACTAGAGTTTCTTTAGGGTAGTTTTTAGCTTTTAAGTTTCTCGCCTGGGGCGTCAGCCAATCCTGGCTCCGCCACTGCCCCTAAGGACCAGCGTCTTGGACCTACAGTCATCGCCGTCGAATTCTTGAATAGATCTGAAAAACCTGCCACCAAATATCACAGTTGCGTATGCAAGATGACAAACGCTAACCTCGCCGCCCCGAGAAGCTGGCAAGGATCTACGCCGGAGTTGTGTCTAATCCATCCCAATGGACGAACTTGAGCAGGACAAAAACCTATTTATCTACTAGCAGGATTCGAGGTACCAGAAATCCCCTCCTGGACACTGGCCGCCGAAGCGGTAGGCGGAGGGGAGGCGAATCCACGGATTCAACGATGGAGATCGAGGGGAAGAAGGCTTTCCCTAGTCACCGGTGTATTTGTCTCTAAATTTTATTATGTGATGCTTTGTACTTCTGGTGAGTATTATAATGATCCGCTATTCGACAAGAAAAGACAAACCAAAAAAATCATCAAAAATCAAAACAAAAATTGCACTTCTTTGGTCTTTAGTACTCCATGGTATAATTGGCCACATGGGTCGTGCTTCATGGACGGGCCCAAAAGCACGCGTACTCGCATGTCACATGCTCGGCCCGACACACGACAAGCCTCGGGCTATTCGTGGTCTGCGAGCTAAAGAGAGGCCCCTTTTCTTAGAACAGACGGAAACATAAAAAATAGATCCAAAATAGCCAAAATAAAAAAATAGCACGTGGTCCGCCGGCACACCTGTCATCCGACACGTTTAGCTAATGTATCATGCTTGGGCCTCAAGAAGAGGCACGCATGCTCGACTCGACCCGTGATCGCGAGAGCTATATCTCGCTTATAATGAGTATAGCTCCCGCCTCGCCTAAAGGATCTGTAGGTATGGTGATGCGGAGCATCCCACGTTCATCCCAATGTACACTCCGACTACTCCCCAAGCCCTAAGGATACATAAGATGAGACCTCCACTATGCGTCATTGAACACAAGGTGAATTCACTCCTCTTCGAACCGTCACTTTCCGCATGTGAGACATGGCTACTACCTCATGCATGGACCTTGCATACACTCAGGTACAACCAAGATGACCATGGAGAATCCAAGGACCAAGGCCAAGCATGGAAGAGAAGACGGAAGAAAGAAGGAAGAAGAAGAAGATGGGGCGGCTGCTGGAGCCAGGCCGGACATCCGGACCGACGTCCGGATCATCCGGGCCCAGCCGGATCATCCGGACCCTCCCCCGGATCATCCGGGTAACCGTGCCCGAAGACACCCGAAGCTGCTCGACGAAGCCGGATCATCCGGACGGTCACCCGGATCATCCGGACCCCCGACACCCGGATCATCCGGATCATCCGGACCCCGCCTGCGTGCGTGACTTGGGCCGAAGCCCATGTACCCCTTCGCCCCTCACTTACCCCTTCGTGGCTTAGCACTATAAATAGGCCTCCTCCTCCCCACTTTGAGGGTTAGCGTTGATTTAGCTCAAGTTAGAGATAGAGCCTCGCTCATCCATCGGATCTCCTCCTCGTGAGAGACCGCGGCCTCTTCGGAGTAGATCCTATCGGATTCAAGACCCCCTCGTGGGAAGATCCCTTTGTGGATTCAAGGCCTCCTCACGGAGAAGATCGGTTACCTTTGTATCCTTACCTTTGTTGACTTTGGATCTCGTGTATCTCTTTGTGTTCTTCGATCTAGCACTTGTGTGACCGATTCCTTGTTGGTTGAGTGTTTTCCCTCGTTCCTCCCCGTGATTTCCTCGTGTTCTTCCGCTCGTTCTTCGTGTCTCCCCGTAGGATCCACTCCAAACGTGAAAGATCAACGTTATAGGGTTCCACCCTACATCATCATGGTATCATGAGCCACGTTGATCACGTTTTTGGAGCCCCTACCCCGTGTTTTCTAGCTTGATTTTGTTGTTTTCGTCCTAAATCCGAAAATCCCCACCAAAAATAGCCCCAAATTTTTTTGTGATTTGTTGGTTTGATGATGTTTTGTTGATTTTGATCCGTGGATTTGCTTGGTTTCAAGTGGATCTAGCATTTCCCCAAATTTCCCCACCTTCCATCCACGAAATCTCGACAATTTTGACCCCAAAATCCCCAAATTCCGCCCAAAAATTCGTCCCCGAGAGGAAATCCCGAGCAGTTTGACCTGCCCGGATCATCCGGACCTTCTCCCGGATCAGCTGGACCCTCTCCCGGACGTCCGGATAACCCACGCACCCAGAAAACAGAACCGGAGCTGACGAACCCGGATCATCCGGATGTACACCCGGATCATCCGGACCTCCTCCCGGATGTCCGGTTAACCCTGAAACTGACACGGCTGAAATTTTGTTTTGGTCATAACTAATTCATCCGGAGTCCGTTTTTGACGTTCTTTAGCTCGTTTTGAAGCTATTGACATCCCCCATCCCACAAAAATACCACCAACACCATTTGACACCATCAAATTTTCTGGATTTTGGCATCTTTGCCTAGGGCTTCCACCATATCATCCGCATAGCCACCACCGACTTCCGCAACCTAACCCATTTTGTTCCCCATTGCATATGTGGTTGTATGCGTTGTGATTAGAGTCTCCTAAGGTGTTTCGGCTACTTAGGGACGATTACTTCTTCATCAACCACCACCACCACTTCCACATAACCTTGCCCATCATACACTACCACCGACTTCCGCAACCTAACCCAATTTTGTTTGAGCTTGTTTGAGTTGTGGCTTGTGTCTCCTAAGCTGTTTCGGCTACTTAGGGACGGCAACTTCAACTCCGACTCGTGTATAGCCCTCAAAGTGGAGATGAAGGAAATATGCCCTAGAGGCAATAATAAAGTTATTATTTATTTCCTTATAATCATGATAAATGTTTATTATTCATGCTAGAATTGTATTTACCGGAAACATAATACATGTGTGAATACATAGACAAACAGAGTGTCACTAGTATGCATCTACTTGACTAGCTCGTTAATCAAAGATGGTTATGTTTCCTAACCATGAACAATGAGTTGTTATTTGATTAACGAGGTCACATCATTAGTAGAATGATCTGATTGACATGACCCATTCCATTAGCTTAGCACCCGATCGTTTAGTATGTTGCTATTGCTTTCTTCATGACTTATACATGTTCCTATGACTATGAGATTATGCAACTCCCGTTTACCGGAGGAACACTTTGGGTACTACCAAACGTCACAACGTAACTGGGTGATTATAAAGGAGTACTACAGGTGGCTCCAATGGTCGATGTTGGGTTGGCGTATTTCGAGATTAGGATTTGTCACTCCGATTGTCGGAGAGGTATCTCTGGGCCCTCTCGGTAATACACATCACATAAGCCTTGCAAGCATTACAACTAATATGTTAGTTGTGAGATGATGTATTACGGAACGAGTAAAGAGACTTGCCGGTAACGAGATTGAACTAGGTATTGGATACCGACGATCGAATCTCGGGCAAGTAACATACCGATGACAAAGGGAACAACGTATGTTGTTATGCGGTCTGACCGATAAAGATCTTCGTAGAATATGTAGGAGCCAATATGGGCATCCATGTCCCGCTATTGGTTATTGACCGGAGACGTGTCTCGGTCATGTCTACATTGTTCTCGAACCCGTAGGGTCCGCACACTTAAGGTTACGATGACAGTTATATTATGAGTTTATGCATTTTGATGTACCGAAGGTTGTTCGGAGTCCCGGATGTGATCACGGACATGACGAGGAGTCTCGAAATGGTCGAGACGTAAAGATTGATATATTGGAAGCCTATATTTGGATATCGGAAGTGTTCCGGGTGAAATCGGGATTTTACCGGAATACCGGGAGGGTTACAGGAACCCCCCGGGAGCTATTTGGGCCATAGTGGGCCTTAGTGGAAAAGAGAAGGGGCTGCCCTAGATGGGCTGCGCCCCCCCTTCCCCTAGTCCTATTAGGACTAGGAGAGGTGGCCGGCCCCCTCCTCCTCTTTTCCCCTCCGAGGAATCCTAGTTGGACTAGGATTGGAGGGGGAATCCTACTCCCAGAGGGAGTAGGACTCTCCTGCGCCTCCCCCCTTGGCCGGCCAGCCTCCCCTCCTCTCCTCCTTTATATACGGAGGTAGGGGCACCTCTAAACACAGAAGTTGACACAAGTTGATCCACGTGATCAATTCCTTAGCCGTGTGCGGTGCCCCCTGCCACCATATTCCTCGATAATACTGTAGCGGAGTTTAGGCGAAGCCCTGCTGCTGTAGTTCATCAAGATCGTCACCACGCCGTCGTGCTGACGAAACTCTTCCCCGACACTTTGCTGGATCGGAGTCCGGGGATCGTCATCGAGCTGAACGTGTGCTCGAACTCGGAGGTGCCGTAGTTTCGGTGCTTGATCGGTTGGATCGTGAAGACGTACGACTACTTCCTCTACGTCGTGTCATCGCTTCCGCAGTCGGTCTGCGTTGGGTACGTAGACAACACTCTCCTCTCGTTGCTATGCATCACATGATCCTGTGTGCGCGTAGGAAATTTTTTGAAATTACTACGAAACCCAACAGTGGCATCCGAGCCTGGTTATTGATGTTGATGTTATATGCACGAGTAGAACACAAGTGAGTTGTGGACGATACAAGTCATACTGCCTACCAGCATGTCATATTTTGGTTCGGCGGTATTGTTGGACGAGACGACCCAGACCAACCTTACGCGTACGCTTACGCGAGACCGGTTCCCTCGACGTGCTTTGCACAGAGATGGCTTGCGGGCGACTGTCTCTCCAACTTTAGTTGAACCAAGTATGGCTACGCCCGGTCCTTGCGAAGGTTAAAACGGAGTCTATTTGACAAACTATCGTTATGGTTTTGATGCGTAGATGAGATTGGTTCTTACTTAAGCCCGTAGCAGCCACGTAAAAAATTGCAACAACAAAGTAGAGGACGTCTAACTTGTTTTTGCAGGGCATGTTGTGATGTGATATGGTCAAGGCATGATGCTGAATTTTATTGTATGAGATGATCATGTTTTGTAACCAAGTTATCGGCAACTGGCAGGAGCCATATGGTTGTCGCTTTATTGTATGCAATGCAATCGCGATGTAATGCTTAACTTTATTACTAAACGGTAGTGATAGTCGTGAAAGCATAAGATTGGCGAGACGACAACGATGCTACGATGGAGATCAAGGTGTCGCGCCGGTGACGATGGTGATCATGACGGTGCTTCGGAGATGGAGATCACAAGCACGAGATGATGATGGCCATATCATATCACTTATATTGATTGCATGTGATGTTTATCTTTTTATGCATCTTATCTTGCTTTGATTGACGGTAGCATTATAAGATGATCTCTCATTAAATTATCAAGAAGTGTTCTCCCTGAGTATGCACCGTTGCCAAAGTTCGTCGTGCCCAGACACCACGTGATGATTGGGTGTGATAAGCTCTACGTCCATCTACAACGGGTGCAAGCCAGTTTTTGCACACGCAGAATACTCAGGTTAAACTTGACGAGCCTAGCATATGCAGATATGGCCTCGGAACACGGAGACCGAAAGGTCGAGCGTGAATCATATAGTAGATATGATCAACATAACGATGTTCACCATTGAAAACTACTCCATCTCACGTGATGATCGGTTATGGTTTAGTTGATTTGGATCACGTAATCACTTAGAGGATTAGAGGGATGTCTATCTAAGTGGGAGTTCTTAAATAATATGATTAATTGAACTTAAATTTATCATGAACTTAGTACCTGATAGTATCTTGCTTGTTTATGTTGATTGTAGATAGATGGCTCGTGCTGTTGTTCCGTTGAATTTTAATGCGTTCCTTGAGAAAGCAAAGTTGAAAGATGATGGTAGCAATTACACGGACTGGGTCCGTAACTTGAGGATTATCCTCATTTTTGCACAGAAGAATTACGTCTTGGAAGCGCCGCTGGGTGCCAGGCCTGCTGCTGGAGCAACGCCAGATGTTATGAACGTCTGGCAGAGCAAAGCTGATGACTACTCGATAGTTCAGTGTGCCATGCTTTACGGCTTAGAATCGGGACTTCAACGACGTTTTGAACGTCATGGAGCATATGAGATGTTCCAGGAGTTGAAGTTAATATTTCAAGCAAATGCCCGGATTGAGAGATATGAAGTCTCCAATAAGTTCTATAGCTGCAAGATGGAGGAGAACAGTTCTGTCAGTGAGCATATACTCAAAATGTCTGGGTATAATAATCACTTGATTCAATTGGGAGTTAATCTTCCAGATGATTGCTTCATCGACAGAATTCTCCAATCACTGCCACCAAGCTACAAGAGCTTCGTAATGAACTATAATATGCAAGGGATGAACAAGACTATTCCCGAGCTCTTCGCAATGCTGAAAGCTGCGGAGGTAGAAATCAAGAAGGAGCATCAAGTGTTGATGGTTAACAAGACCACTAGTTTCAAGAAAAAGGGCAAAGGGAAGAAAAAGGGGAACTTCAAGAAGAACGGCAAACAAGTTGCTGCTCAAGAGAAGAAACCTAAGTCTGGACCTAAGCCTGAAACTGAGTGCTTCTACTGCAAGCAGACTGGTCACTGGAAGCGGAACTGCCCCAAGTATTTGGCGGATAAGAAGGATGGCAAGGTGAACAAAGGTATATGTGATATACATGTTATTGATGTGTACCTTACTAGAGCTCGCAGTAGCACCTGGGTATTTGATACTGGTTCTGTTGCTAATATTTGCAACTCGAAACAGGGACTACAGAATAAGCGGGCACTGGCAAAGGACGAGGTGACGATGCGCGTGGAAAACGGTTCCAAAGTCGATGTGATCGCAGTCGGCACGCTACCTCTACATCTACCTTCGGGATTAATATTAGACCTAAGTAATTGTTATTTGGTGCCAGCGTTGAGCATGAACATTATATCTGGATCTTGTTTAATGCGAGACGGTTATTCATTTAAATCAGAGAATAATGGTTGTTCTATTTATATGAGTAATATCTTTTATGGTCATGCACCCTTGAAGAGTGGTCTATTTTTATTGAATCTCGATAGTAGTAATACACATATTCATAATGTTGAAGCCAAAAGATGCAGAGTTGATAATGAAAGTGCAAATTTTTTGTGGCACTGTCGTTTAGGTCATATCGATATAAAGCGCATGAAGAAACTCCATACCGATGGACTTTTGGAACCACTTGATTATGAATCACTTGGTACTTGCGAACCGTGCCTCTTGGGCAAGATGACTAAAACACCGTTCTCCGGTACTATGGAGAGAGCAACAGATTTGTTGGAAATCATACATACCAATGTATGTGGCCCGATGAATATTGAGGCTCGTGGCGGATATCGTTATTTTCTCACCTTCACAGATGATTTAAGCAGATATGGGTATATTTACTTAATGAAACATAAGTCTGAAATATTTGAAAAGTTCAAAGAATTTCAGAGTGAAGTTGAAAATCATCGTAACAAGAAAATAAAGTTTCTACGATCTGATCGTGGAGGAGAATATTTGAGTTACGAGTTTGGTGTACATTTGAAAAACTGTGGAATAGTTTTGCAACTCACGCCACCCGGAACACCACAGCGTAATGGTGTGTCCGAACGTCGTAATCGTACTTTACTAGATATGGTGCGATCTATGATGTCTCTTACTGATTTACCGCTATCATTTTGGGGATATGCTTTAGAGACGGCCGCATTCACGTTAAATAGGGCACCATCAAAATCCGTTGAGACGACGCCTTATGAACTGTGGTTTGGCAAGAAACCAAAGTTGTCGTTTCTTAAAGTTTGGGGCTGCGATGCTTATGTGAAAAAACTTCAACCTGATAAGCTCGAACCCAAATCGGAGAAATGTGTCTTCATAGGATACCCAAAGGAAACTGTTGGGTACACCTTCTATCACAGATCCGAAGGCAAAACATTCGTTGCTAAGAATGGATCATTTCTAGAGAAGGAGTTTCTCTCGAAAGAAGTGAGTGGGAGGAAAGTAGAACTTGACGAGGTAACTGTACCTGCTCCCTTACTGGAAAGTAGTTCATCACAGAAAACTGTTTCAGTGACACCTACACCAGTTAGTGAGGAAGCCAATGATAATGATCATGAAGCTTCAGATCAAGATACTACTGAACCGCGTAGATCAACCAGAGTAAGATCCGCACCAGAGTGGTACGGTAATCCTGTTCTGGAGGTCATGCTACTAGATCATGATGAACCTACGAACTATGAAGAAGCGATGGTGAGCCCAGATTCCGTAAAGTGGCTTGAAGCCATGAAATCTGAGATGGGATCCATGTATGAGAACAAAGTATGGAATTTGGTTGACTTGCCCGATGATCGGCAAGCAATTGAGAATAAATGGATTTTTAAGAAGAAGACTGACGCTGATGGTAATGTTACTGTCTACAAAGCTCGACTTGTCGCAAAAGGTTTTCGGCAAGTTCAAGGAATTGACTACGATGAGACCTTCTCACCCGTAGCGATGCTTAAGTCCGTCCGAATCATGTTAGCAATTGCCGCATTTTATGATTATGAAATTTGGCAAATGGATGTCAAAACTGCATTCCTGAATGGATTTCTGGAAGAAGAGTTGTATATGATGCAACCAGAAGGTTTTGTCGATCCAAAGGGAGCTAACAAAGTGTGCAAGCTCCAGCGATCCATTTATGGACTGGTGCAAGCCTCTCGGAGTTGGAATAAACGTTTTGATAGTGTGATCAAAGCATTTGGTGTTATACAGACTTTCGGAGAAGCCTGTATTTACAAGAAAGTGAGTGGGAGCTCTGTAGCATTTCTGATATTATATGTGGATGACATATTACTGATTGGAAATGATATAGAATTTCTGGATAGCATAAAGGGATACTTGAATAAAAGTTTTTCAATGAAAGACCTCGGTGAAGCTGCTTACATATTAGGCATTAAGATCTATAGAGATAGATCAAGACGCTTAATTGGACTTTCACAAAGCACATACCTTGACAAAATTTTGAAGAAGTTCAAAATGGATCAAGCGAAGAAAGGGTTCTTGCCTGTGTTACAAGGTGTGAAATTGAGTAAGACTCAATGCCCGACCACTGCAGAAGATAGAGAGAATATGAAAGATGTTCCCTATGCATCAGCCATAGGATCTATCATGTATGCAATGCTGTGTACCAGACCTGATGTGTGCCTTGCTATAAGTTTAGCAGGGAGGTACCAAAGTAATCCAGGAGTGGATCACTGGACAGCGGTCAAGAACATCCTGAAATACCTGAAAAGGACTAAGGATATGTTTCTCGTATTTGGAGGTGACAAAGAGCTCACCGTAAAAGGTTACGTTGATGCAAGCTTTGACACTGATCCGGACGATTCTAAATCGCAAACCGGATACGTGTTTACATTAAACGGTGGAGCTGTCAATTGGTGCAGTTCTAAACAAAGCGTTGTAGCGGGATCTACATGTGAAGCGGAATACATAGCTGCTTCGGAAGCAGCAAATGAAGGAGTCTGGATGAAGGAGTTCATATCCGATCTAGGTGTCATACCTAGTGCATCGGGTCCAATGAAAATCTTTTGTGACAATACTGGTGCAATTGCCTTGGCAAAGGAATCCAGATTTCACAAAAGGACCAAACACATCAAGAGACGCTTCAACTCCATCCGGGATCTAGTCCAGGTGGGAGACATAGAGATTTGCAAGATACATACGGATCTGAATGTTGCAGACCCGTTGACTAAGCCTCTTCCACGAGCAAAACATGATCAGCACCAAAGCTCCATGGGTGTTAGAATCATTACAGTGTAATCTAGATTATTGACTCTAGTGCAAGTGGGAGACTGAAGGAAATATGCCCTAGAGGCAATAATAAAGTTATTATTTATTTCCTTATAATCATGATAAATGTTTATTATTCATGCTAGAATTGTATTTACCGGAAACATAATACATGTGTGAATACATAGACAAACAAAGTGTCACTAGTATGCCTCTACTTGACTAGCTCGTTAACCAAAGATGGTTATGTTTCCTAACCATGAACAATGAGTTGTTATTTGATTAACGAGGTCACATCATTAGTAGAATGATCTGATTGACATGACCCATTCCATTAGCTTAGCACCCGATCGTTTAGTATGTTGCTATTGCTTTCTTCATGACTTATACATGTTCCTATGACTATGAGATTATGCAACTCCCGTTTACCGGAGGAACACTTTGGGTACTACCAAACGTCACAACGTAACTGGGTGATTATAAAGGAGTACTACAGGTGTCTCCAATAGTCGATGTTGGGTTGGCGTATTTCGAGATTAGGATTTGTCACTCCGATTGTCGGAGAGGTATCTCTGGACCCTCTCGGTAATACACATCACATAAGCCTTGCAAGCATTACAACTAATATGTTAGTTGTGAGATGATGTATTACGGAACGAGTAAAGAGACTTGCCGGTAACGAGATTGAACTAGGTATTGGATACCGACGATCGAATCTCGGACAAGTAACATACCGATGACAAAGGGAACAACGTATGTTGTTATGCGGTCTGACCGATAAAGATCTTCGTAGAATATGTAGGAGACAATATGGGCATCCAGGTCCCGCTATTGGTTATTGACCGGAGACGTGTCTCGGTCATGTCTACATTGTTCTCGAACCCATAGGGTCCGCACGCTTAAGGTTACGATGACAGTTATATTATGAGTTTATGCATTTTGATGTACCGAAGGTTGTTTGGAGTCCCGGATGTGATCACGGACATGACGAGGAGTCTCGAAATGGTCGAGACGTAAAGATTGATATATTGGAAGCCTATATTTGGATATCGGAAGTGTTCCGGGTGAAATCGGGATTTTACCGGAATACCGGGAGGGTTACCGGAACCCCCCGGGAGCTATTTGGGCCATAGTGGGCCTTAGTGGAAAAGAGAAGGGGCTGCCCTAGTTGGGCTGCGCGCCCCCCCTTCCCCTAGTCCTATTAGGACTAGGAGAGGTGGCCGGCCCCCTCCTCCTCTTTTCCCCTCCGAGGAATCCTAGTTGGACTAGGATTGGAGGGGGAATCCTACTCCCAGAGGGAGTAGGACTCTCCTGCGCCTCCCCCCCTTGGCCGGCCAGCCTCCCCTCCTCTCCTCCTTTATATACGAAGGCAGGGGCACCTCTAAACACACAAGTTGACACAAGTTGATCCACGTGATCGATTCCTTAGCCGTGTGCGGTGCCCCCTGCCACCATATTCCTCGATAATACTGTAGCGGAGTTTAGGCGAAGCCCTGCTGCTGTAGTTCATCAAGATCGTCACCACGCCGTCGTGCTGACGAAACTCTTCCCCGACACTTTGCTGGATCGGAGTCCGGGGATCGTCATCGAGCTGAACGTGTGCTCGAACTCGGAGGTGCCGTAGTTTCGGTGCTTGATCGGTTGGATCGTGAAGACGTACGACTACTTCCTCTACGTCGTGTCATCGCTTCCGCAGTCGGTCTGCGTTGGGTACGTAGACAACACTCTCCTCTCGTTGCTATGCATCACATGATCCTGTGTGCGCGTAGGAAAATTTTTGAAATTACTACGAAACCCAACAGGAGATCCTTGTTGCTTTTGCCATGTTTATCATGTGCCCCATGCTATTGATGCTTGTTGTGTTGGGAGAGTCATGATGCCCCATTGCTATTTACATATGGTCTCTCGCCAATACATTGATGACATTTTACTCATATCTTGCTTTCATGCTTGTGCTATGACATGTGAATTATTCATGCCCACCATTTGCACACATGACATGCTTGCCATGATTCCTTCTAGTTGTTGCATCTTCGCACTACTAGCTTGCTTGACTTGATCACTATGATTGCTTGCTATGTTGCATCACCCATGTTCCACTATTACTTGCTTTCTTGGGTTGATGACATATATGCTCATGCCTCTCACATGATAAATCATAATCATTGTCTCTTGTCTCCATTAGTTGCATCTCTCATATCACCTTGTATTGAGTGCCAACTAGCTATGCTTATTGATCTTGGAGACTTGGACACTTTACTTGTGATGCATACTTGTTTGATTGAGCCTCTTGTATTTGGATGTTCTTACATCATATGCCTCCATACTTTGAAATGCTCCCTTGTACTTTCTTATGATGAGCATGATGCATACACTTGTTTGGTATCTTACCACTCGAATGATAGGTTTTGCACTTCCGCTAACCTCATTTGTTTTTCCGAGTGTTTGCCATGTTCTTTCGTTTTGAAGGTTTCACAAGGCATTACCGTCATGAGACATATTAGTTATGTGAAGGCATACATGATGTGCAACTCCAACATCTTCCAGAACATTCATAAGGTGAACTCCTTCTCTTTGAGCCATCCTCAAGTGCGTATATTGGATGGGTCACTCTTTCATTGTCGTTTCCTTCTTGTTGTCTACATGATACATCTCGTGAACGGAGGAGTGACATTGGAGATTGGCTCTATGGACCTTCACATTGAGGAGCGCTCGCACTTATTGGATGCATCTTCGGAATTCCACTCATGCCTCGACATCGAGCTTTGGTACACCAACACCTCCATATTTGTTGATTGTGCTCATACATGTCATGCTCGATGGACATTTCATACCCACCACAAGTTTGCACCGTATGCATGGATTGACTCACTTTATGATTGCCTTGTTGCATCTTGTATTCCCATGTCATCCATGATATATGATCTTGTGCATTTCCTTAGCAAATTTGTTGTGATCTTCCTTGATGGCATATTCATACATCATGATCATATTGTCCACCATCAATTGCATGATAGCTTACACATATTGAGCATCCATTGCCATATTCATGCTATTGATGAACCGTCTCTCTATGACATCATTTTGCACAATGGTAGAATTTGTCGCTTTGTGCACCATGCTAATTATCCCATGAATGCTTTGCATATCATTCTATATCATCTTGACAAGCTTCATGCGCTTTGTCATGCAATATCTTGCCGCACGGACTAATTCTTACATGATGGACATTTTGTGTGCGCTAACCATTGTATTTTCGAGTGTCGCTTGTGTTTGCTCATTTTGCATGTACCACATACCGAAGACACCTGGGAGTACTTGGGTTGTGCAATGCCTTCAACTTCGTCCAACTACAAGTCCGTCCACGACAACCGTTTCCATGGTGATGAGGATCACGATCCGAGGTCGGATCTTTCACAAGGGGGGGGGGAGATGATGTGGAGCATCCCACGTTCATCCCCATGTACACTCCGACTACTCCCCAAGCCCTAAGGACACATAAGATGAGACCTCGACTATGCGCCATTGGACACAAGGTGAATTCACTCCTCTTCGAACCGTCACTTTCCGCATGTGAGACATGGCTACTACCTCATGCATGGACCTTGCATACACTCAGGTACAACCAAGATGACCATGGAGAATCCAAGGACCAAGGCCAAGCATGGAAGAGAGGACGGAAGAAAGAAGGAAGAAGAAGATGGGGCGGCTGCTGGAGCCAGGCCGGACATCCGGACCGACGTCCGGATCATCCGGGCCCAGCCGGATCATCCGGACCCTCCCCCGGATCGTCCGGGTAACCGTGCCCGAAGACACCCGAAGCTGCTCGACGAAGCCGGATCATCCGGACGGTCACCCGGATCATCCGGACCCCCGACACCCGGATCATCCGGGCCACCATCCGGATCATCCGGACCCCGCCTGCGTGTGTGACTTGGGCCGAAGCCCGTGTACCCCTTCGCCCCTCACTTACCCCTTCGTGGCTTAGCACTATAAATAGACCTCCTCCTCCCCACTTTGAGGGTTAGCGTTGATTTAGCTCAAGTTAGAGATAGAGCCTCGCTCATCCATCGGATCTCCTCCTCGTGAGAGACCGCAGCCTCTTCGGAGTAGATCCTATCGGATTCAAGATCCCCTCGTGGGAAGATCCCTTTGTGGATTCAAGGCCTCCTCACGGAGAAGATCCGTTACCTTTGTATCCTTACCTTTGTTGATTTTGGATCTCGTGTATCTCTTTGTGTTCTTCGATCTAGCACTTGTGTGACCGATTCCTTGTTGGTTGAGTGTTTTCCCTCGTTCCTCCCCGTGATTTCCTCGTGTTCTTCCGCTCGTTCTTCGTGTCTCCCCGTAGGATCCACTCCAAACTTGAAAGATGGACGCTATAGGGTTCCACCCTACATCATATGGGTCGGCCCATATAACGTGTTTTCTCGCTGGTTTGCTCGGTCGCTGGTTCATTCACTAGCTTGTTCACTCGGCTACTGGGCATTTTTGTTTGTGTTCTTTTCTTCCGTTTTTCACTTTCTTTCGTTTTCCTTTTGGTTTTCTAACTAGTTTTCTTTGTTCCCCCAAAAAAAGAAAACTATTTTTTTTTCTGTTTTTCTGTTTTTTGTTTCTTTTCTCTGTTTCCACTGCATTTCCCCCTCTTTTTCTATGTTTCTTTCCTCGGATTTCACTGTTTTCCTTTTCTTTCTTTTTTTCATTTTTGGTTATTATTTGTTTTGCTTTGTTTCCTCATCGGTGTTCAGGGTCTTCTTTGGGTGCTTTCTTTGTTACCGAGGTGTTTATTTTGTTCTTCTTCGGTTTTCACCGTTCTTTCTTCGTTTTTATTTTTTCTGCAACACATGGCTACATTTTTTCACACACATTTGTACATTTTACGTATGGATCAAGAACTTATTTTATACCTCTTTAACATTTTCTAAATGCATGATTAATACTTTTTATGAATACATTTAATGAATACTTTTTTCATAAACATTGTACATTTTCGTTATATATTTGGAACATGTTTAAAATCTTTAAAACATATGATTAAAATGTTTTTGATACACTATCACATTTTCCTTGAAAATATTGTTTTTTTCTTTTCAAAATTTTAAGTACATATTCTACATTCTTTTGTATACATCACACACATTTTTGCACCTTTAATTTTTTTCAATAGACAACTAAAATTTTAATAAAAATTGTGTTTCTTGACTACTTCTTTCGTACACATCGTACATTTTCAATATATCATTGGAACATTTTTTAGTACATGGTTAACATTATTGAAATATATGATGAACATTTTTTATATCAAAAAATTTAATATTTTTGTCCAATTGATTTATTACACGTTCTAAAAAATTTGTATACATCAGGAACATATTTTTGTACACCTTTAACATTTTTGAAATGGATGATTAACATTCTTTAAAATAATTTGTACATGGGGACTACTTTTTCCATACACACTGTATATTTTTGGCATATATCAGAAATATTTGTTAATAAATGTTTAAAAGTTTTTGTTGCATGATCAATATTTTTTCAAACGCTTGATTAACATTCTTTTAAATACATTATCAACTTTTTTCATACACGTTATATATTTTTTGGATAAATTTTCTGTATATGTAAGAAACATTTTTTCTATACATATTTAAGATTTTTCAAATGCTTCAGTAACATTTTTAATATTTTTTATGTAGAGTGGTTTTTGTAATATATACCCCGTTCCTAAGTATAAGACCTTTTAGAGAACATACGGAGCAAAATGAGTTTATCTACACTCTAAAATATATCTATATACATCCGTATGTAGTTCATAGTGGAATGTCTAAAATGTTTTATATTGAGGAATGGAAGGAGTATATTTAGAATATTTGGATGTGTAAAAAAGAAGCAAAGTAGAAAGCGAAAAAGTGAAAGAAAACAGAAAAAAAAAACCTAGGCTGAGGCCTCCCACGAGCTGGGCCGGCCAGTATCGCGCCCGCCCGTTGCGGCCAGTTTGCCGTGCCAGGCACGTTTAAGGGTGGGCCAGCCCAAAGGACCAGGTCTGCTCCATGGATCGTTCTTCCTTCCCCTGCCGCGCTGCCGCCGCACCGCCATCGCTGGGGACCCGCGCCTCCCGTCCCAGCAAAGCCCTCCCAATTTGTTGCTCCTACAGCTGCACGTGAGTATCTACAGCGCGCTGGCCCGGGTGCGAACAAGCAAGATCGGTTCGACGACGGTAGCCCCTTGCCTTGACGGAATCTCGCTCGCGCTCACCAAGTCCGACGTCCGGCAGGAGACCGTCCGAAATTAGGCTGGCGCATCCCATTAACCCTAGACTGGACGTCGCCAATTCCCCACCTCTACTCCATTGCGATCCACGAATTCACAGGAGCTTTGCTGCTGCTGAATCTCCAATGGCTCGGAAGGATCTCCTCCGTCGCCGGCGGGCCTGCGACTATGACCGCCTCAGCGCGCTCCCTGACGACCTGCTCCTCGTTATCCTGCGCCGTCTCGACAGCCGCATCGCACACGGCGTCGCGGCGCTCTCCAAGCGCTGGGCTCACCTGCCCCCGGAGCTCACCGTGCTGGATCTCAAAGTGACCGACACACTGCCACCGCGGTACCGCCGATGCCTCCTCCGGCGCCACGAAGCCACGAGATCGCTGCGACTTGCCCAGAATGGCAGAAAGCTAGAGGATATCGCCGGGCGGTACCAGCGCTGCGCCATGAGCTCCATGGTCGCCTGTGTCCGGAGCCTCTTGGCCAGCGGACTTCACCGGCGTGTGAATAGGCTATCGCTCGAGATCTTGAAAGACAACACCTCGACTTGTATCAACAGCCTTATAGTGGACGCCGTCGATTCCTGGGGCGTCCAGGATCTGGTGGTCGTTGCCACGCCGACCGAGCGGACCGTGAATACGCCGCCGGCCTACGATTTCCCACATGGTCGCATCAGCAGAAAGCCAGGCGAGTCTTGCCTGCGAAGCCTCAAGCTTTCCAACTGCTTGCCCCCGCCGCTTGAGGTGTTCACCGCGCTCACCACGCTCGTCTTGCAAGATTTGCCCAGATCAACGCCCGCAGCCGTCTACCGGAGGGTGATTGCCGCGTGCCCGCAGCTGCAAATTCTGCACCTCATCCGCTGCGGGTACAAAAGCAAAGCCTTTGCACTGATACTCAACGCACCCATGTCAGGAATCAGGGAGCTGCTCGTGGACGGCCCGTTGATGCTAGTTGAGATCCTGTCGGCGTTCTGGGAACGGGAGTCCCCAGACTTTCCTGCCTGCGGCCTGCGCCGTGGCTCAAGGGGCGGCCCAGCGCGGCCCATCTTCATCAGCACGAGCTCAAGACCCTCGCGAGGGGCCAAGCCTCGCGGGTTGGACGACATGAAGCTTTCTCAGGCACGGCCTCGTCGGGCTGGCTCGCGAGGAGGCGGAGAGATCAAGGCGAGGTACCTCATGAGGTGTCCATGACGCAAGCCATGACGACCAAGGGCGCCAGGCGGGCGCCAGCCCGCCCAGTGTCCTCCTTTCCTCTTTGGTGCAAAGGGAGCAAGCGCAGACGAGAGCATCAAGCAAAGGCATCCGTTTCGGTGCAACAAGACCAAGACCGTCGCAACGGCAGGAAGGAAGTCATTGTGGAGCCCAAGCCGGCGTCACCACCAGAGCCTTTGACAGACGAGGACCAACTTTAGTCAGGATAAGTGTACTAGATGTTCCCCTTTAAAATGGCCAATTGTTGGCGCCCTTCCCGCTCAATATTTGGGAAGAGGCCTAGGGCCTTTGCCTATAAATAGGACTAGCCACCCACAAGGAGGATGATCATCATCTAGGAAACCAGTAGGAAGAGTGACTGAACTCCCCCTAGCAGTTCATCACACCAGCCAAGAACAGACCCTCGCGAGGCTGTTCTTCCTTGTATTGTTCATCATCAGCCCAAGAGGCAATCCACCACACCACAAACTAGAGTAGGGTATTACACCACAATGGTGACCCGAACTAGTATAAACCATGTGTCTCTTGTGTTGTTCCTTTCATAGCTTAGATCCTAGCAAGGCGGCGAGGCGCAGGTAGGTAGAGGGCGAGATCTCCGCGCACACCTCAGTGTTCGAACCTAGAGGGTCTGTGGGAACCCGAAATCCGACATTTGGCGCGCCAGGTAGGGGTGCGCTGGAATTCGTCTTCCGCCGCCCTGTTCTTCACCGACCATCGCATCCATGTCAGACGCTCGTCGGGCCCGCGCCGAGCGCCGAGCCGCTCTCGCTTCTCGCGTCGCCCAGACGGCCCCCGTCGGCGGCCGCCCCCGCCATTCCCCGTCGCCTGCCGTCAACGCCGCCACCGGCCCAGCAGGGAACGAGAAGCAACCATCGTCCCAGCATCCGTTCGTGAGGCGAGACGGCCGCACTGCTACTCCCTCACTCACCCCAGCTGGTTCTTCGTCCCGCGCACTCCGCGCTCCCATGGAGGCTCGAGCTGCACTCATCGCGGCAAACGAGCTCCTGCGCTACCGCCCAGTCGACGACGTCTACGAAGAGTGGCTCGACCGCGTCGCCGAGCTCGTCCGCGCCGCAGGGGGTTCCCCCACGCCGTCCATCTCGCTGCACCGCGCCCCGCCTTGCATGGGCGATGAAGCTCCGAGGGCGCCTCAGCTGCCTCCCCCTCAAGAAGGCGTCCTGGCCCCAAGGCACGTGGCCCCTGGGCGGAACCCGCTCCGTCCGGCGCCAGCGCGACAAGAGCAGAGTTGCCAAGAGTTCCCTCGTCCCCAAGAAGCTGCCCGAGTGCTCCCTGCTCCGGCCCATCGCGACCACACTCCTCTTCTAGCACGCCAAGACCCCGCGCTGCTCCTAGCTGCAGCACATGGGGACCCGCAAGACCAAGCTCTTCGTCATCAAAGGCCTCCCGTGACCACCGCAGGCTGCCGCGCCTTCACCGCCAAGCTGCGCAGCGTCGCGTGGCCCAGCAAGTTCAAGCCAGACCTGCCTCCTTGCTACGACGGCACGGCCGACCCTGCGGAGTTCCGCCAGCTCTACGAGCTAGGCATCGAAGCCGCCAACGGGGACGAGAAGGTCACGGCGAACTGGTTTCCCATGGCACTCAAGGACGGGGCCCGCACCTGGCTCCTGAACCTGGCTCCTGGCACGATCTCCTCTTGGGATGAGGTGCGCACCCGCTTCATCACCAACTTCCAAGGTACTCGCGACCGGCCACCTGTCATGAGCGACATGCATCGCATCAAGCAGCAACCAGGGGAGACCCTGCAGAAGTACATCCAGCGCTTCAACAACGCACGCCTCAAGATTCCTAAGGTGACCGAGGAGGCCATCATCTCAGCCTTCTCAGACGGTGTGCATGACGTCAAGATGAAGGAGGAGCTGGCGATGCATGAAGATCTGTGCACTTCCTTGGAGCTGTTCAACTTGGTGACCAAGTGCGTCAGGGCTGAGGAAGGGCGCCTTTCCCTCCTCGAGCTGCCAGCCGCAGACCTATAAGAGAAGAAATCCAAGGCCAAGGACGTGAAGCGCAAGGGGGCTGCCGTGCTCGCGGCAGAACCAGACACCAAGCGGGGCAGAGATCAGCCCGAGTCTTTCAAGGGAAGCCGATACTGTGTGTACCACGACCTCCACATCCACAACACCAACGAATGTCAAGAGCTCCGAGCCGTGCGAGAAGGGAGGATCGGCCGACACCCTGACCGCAATGATCGAGGCAATGGCCGAGGAGGAGGAAGGAACACATGATGCTGGGAAAACCGCGGCCCTCGCCAAGGGTGGCGCGACCGACCTCGCGAGGATCGATGGCAGGATCAGCCTCGCGAGGGAGACTGGAGGGATCAGCCTCGCGAGGATCGTCCACAAGGAAATGCAGGCCTCCCTCCATTTCCACCGCAACCAAGGAGAAACGAGGACCATCATCAGAAAGAGGGGGATGGGGGCTTCCAGGAGCCGCGCGCGATCGCCTGCATCCTGGGCGGAGCTCAAGCCCCAGCCTCTCAACGCATCTTCAAGCAGTTCGCCCGCGAAGTGAATGCAGTCCTCCCCAAGCTCGAAGCCACGCGCCCCCTCAGGTGGTCGGCGTGCGCCATCACGTTCAGCTCAGTGGATCAGCTCAAGTGCGCGGCCACAGCCGGAGTCCTCCCGATGCTTTGCTCCCAGTCATCAGCAACGTGCAAGTCACCAGGACCCTCATCGACGGCGGGGCAGGGCTCAACGTCCTATCCGTAGAGACATTCAACAATCTCCAAGTGCCTTACGATCAGCTTCAGCCAACCAAGCCTTTCTCCGGAGTCACCGATGGCTCCACGGTTCCGATTGGGCAGGTCCACCTCCCTGTCACCTTCGAGGCGCGCAACAACTACCACACCGAGCTCATCGACTTCGACGTCACCCACATTCGCCTGCCATACAACGCCATCCTCGGGTACCCAACTCTCGCCAAGTTCATGGTCGTGACTCATCACAGCTACAACGTTCTCAAGATGCCAGGAAGCGGCGGAGTCATCACGGTGCCTTGTGAAGAAAGAGACGCAGTGTGCTCCCTAGAGCGAGCTTTTCAGGCCGCATCACTTGAAGACCCGGATCGCGGGAGCGGGAGGCTCCCTGAGACTGCTCCCAAGAAGAAGAAGCCATCGCCAGGCCAGACCCCTCAGGAGGCAGGCCCCTCAGGGTCTGCGCCTGCTCAGGGGGCACCTCCTTCTGTCGCATAGGAAGGCGCATCCAGCGCCCTCCTCAAGCAGGGCTCGGGGGCTCCCTCCTGGAGGGCCACCGACCTTGCTAAGGTCACGAGGGAGGCGCTTGGGCACCACTTGGAGGCGTGTTTCAAAGCACGTTTCCCTCAGGAAGGAGCAAGGCAAGGAGGGTCAAACCCTTAGGAGTTCATCAGTCAGATCACGCAGGAGTTGCAGGAGTCAAGAGTCATGAGTGGCAGCCGCCGCTTACCCGCCGCAGCTCCCCATCTAGGCGAGGATGGTGGGCTGCGCGTCTGCATCGACATCCCAGGGCTCAACCGAGCCGCCTCTCAGGAGCGCTTCTGGCCCTCACGCGCGGGGCGCTGCAAAGGCCCACCCCACAACTACGTTCACATGCCCTACGGCTTGCCGAATGCGGCCGCCACGTACCAGCGCCTCAGGAGGAGCATCCTGGAGGCTCAGGAGGCCAGGCGTTCCGCAGCCCTGGCGGAGATGGAAATGGCCCACGAGGAGCCACCAACGCCTCCAGAACCTCCCGAGGCTCCTGGGCCTGGAGGCTCATGAAGATCGGCTTCCGCAGCCCACGACATCTGCTACTTCAACACCCTTTCGCCTTCAACGCTGTCAGGTGACATCCTTCAAGTTTCGTTTCCAGCTGGGAGCGCCCCCCAGGGCTGCATTATTCCCAGGCCGCGTGGGTCCGTCCCTGCGGCATGTATCCCCTTTTTACTTTATGTTCCTAGCTTGCTTTGTTGGGGGCGCTCCTCGGGCTGCATCATCCCCAAGTCGCTCGGGCCAGACCCAGCGATGTCTGCCTTTCCTGCATCTATCTAAATGAACTCGCTTCTTCGTGATTAACGTGCTTGACCTAGTTGCCCGCTCAACTGACACCAACCGATGGAGCTGCTCCCCAACGGCACGACGCTTGCGCATGGGTCTGTCCCTGCAACGCCGGAAAATCTGAATGGCTGAGCTCTGGCCGCGACAGCCCCGCACAACGCCACCTCGTCAGGCCTTCAGTGCCTCATCACCTCTCCAAAGCAACCAACGGCTGACCGCCGCTTGTCATAGCAGACTGTTATTCTTCTTGTGGTGGGCCTGCAGGATCCCTTCAAGGAGCAGCGTCAGGCGAGGCCCTCACGGCGTTTTCTTCACTCTCGTT
>NC_041389.1:412282100-412304790 GCF_002162155.2 Triticum dicoccoides | reverse complement strand
GGGTACCTGAGCATCGCGACTCATGGGCTCCTACTGGCTCTCCAGCCCTCACCCTCTGGCCTTGTCCACGGCATCGCGACCTAGCATACTAGCGACGATTGAGACCCGCTTGAGGGCCGGGACCCGAGGACGTAGAGCAGAAAGGGGAGCAAAGGCGAGAGGGAAGAGGCAGCGGGGACCTCGCCAGGCAACCCCTCGCCGGCCAATGCGCGGACCTAGCGCCGCACCAGGAAGCGGTTCCTGACTCTCGAGATAAGTCACCCTCCGGAAACACTAGCTATCGCAGCATCGTCCCCGCATCCAATGCAATCCCGTGTTAGCAACGTCACGCTCCTTTCTCACCGAACGATGGCTGCTTGAGCGCTAAAAGGGACCTCCTGAGCATCGCGACTCAGGGGCTCTTACTGGACCCTGGGCCACTCACCTCCTGGCCTTGACCACGGCATCACGACCTGGCATACCAGCGACGGCTGAAGCCTGCCTTGGGACCGGGACCTGTCGGCGCAGAGCACCAAGCCCTCGTGAGGTTCGAAAGGAAGAACTAAGCTAAGATGAAATAAGCATCTCGCACTACTTCATGGCAAGGACTATATTAACAAACAGAACCACACGCATCTTACAAGCCCCCACGAGGCGCGCTTTCCGATTCCTCGCAGGGAACAGAGGGAACAGGTCCTAGAGAACGCTAACTACACGCGCCTCCGCAAGAGACGCCATCATCAACAGTGGGCTGTCAGGCACCGGCGCCAACCTCATCCAGATCAAGGGCGGCGGCGGCCTAACGAGCCCGTCCTGCTCCGAGAGCGGCGTAGGCTCGGGGGCTCGTAGCTGTCGTCGCTCGTCTCCGGAGTCGCGAAGAGCTCGGCGGAGTCGCTGGATCCTCCGGCGCCCCCGCCGCCTGAGGAGCCGCTGAGGGAGCGGACGGCGAGCCTGGTCCTCGCCGCGGCAGGGCCCCGACCACCTCTCTCAGGGCAGCACTCCAGCCGGCGTCCGTCCGCGTCGAAGACCTTGAAGAGCATCATGGAAGCACCATCGTACTCCAGGTGGATCGCGAGGGCGCCCCTCGTCCTGTAGTCCCGAGCGATCTCGCCCCAGCCTCGAGTCATGAAGACTTTGCCCGGGGTGACGACCGTGACCTCCGCTTCAGTCGCGAGGGTGTTGCAGCCGGCGTGCTGCAACCAGAGCTCCAAGTATCCCCCCTGCGGCATCACGAAGGCGAAGGAGGGAGGAAGGTGAATCCAAGACTGAGGAGGCATGGCGGCGTGGAGCACAAACTCTCGGGAGGAGCCCTCGGCGTGAACTCCAGGAGAGACAACGCGCACCGCCGTGACCCACCGACGCCGACGGCGGCGTCGTCCATGGCGCTCGACATCAACTCCTGCAGGGCCCTCAAGGTGGGCGTACAAGGGCAGCGGGAACCCTGGCGGCGGCCGCTCGCACCAAGGCCTCGACACCTCCTGCCGGGCGCCCTCACCTCAACAGCATAGGGCTAGCCGTTTCTTCGGCAGAAGCGGGTGGGGACCCTCTCGGAGAGCCTTCCCCTTCTCTTCCGCGGAGAACCGGCGGATCGGAGCCATTGCGGCAAGGTGGAGCAAGGACGGAGAAGAAGGAGAAGCAAGAAGAGATGGACTGGAAGGGCACGCGCCGTTCCATACTTATAGCCGGAGGAGGCCAACCGTCGGCCTCCACGATCGCAGGTAATCATGACCCGCTTTGCATGCTGGGACTTGTCAATTCGTGCAATCACCGATGCGTCGTGGGGAAGCAGGGCCGCCCACGACCAACCAACCGCCACGCACCGCCCGAGGCCGCAGGCTGTTAGGGCCCGCGGCGCTTCACACTTTCCCCTTTCGCTTCTCTGCTCAGCCAAGTCCGGGCGCGCCTTGGCCCGGGGGCTACTGTCGGCGTTCTGGGAACGGGGGTCCCTAGACGTGCCTGCCTGCGGCCTGCGGCGTGGCTCAAGGGGCGGCCCAGCACGGCCCATCTTCATCAGCACGAGCTCAAGACCCTCGCGAGGGGTCAAGCCTCGCGGGGTGGACGACAGGAAGCTTCCTCAGGCACGGCCTCGTCGGGCTAGCTCGCGAGGAGGCGGAGAGATCAAGGCGGGGTACCTCATGAGGTGCCGATGACGCAAGCCATGACGACCAAGGGCGCCAGGCGGGCGCCAGCCCGCGCAGTGTCCTCCTTTCCTCTTTGGTGCAAAGGGAGCAAGCGCAGGCGAGAGCATCAAGCAAAGGCATCCGTTTCGGTGCAACAAGACCAAGACCATCGTAACGGCAGGAAGAAAGTCATTGTGGAGCCCAAGCTGACGTCACCACCAGAGCCTTTAACAGGCGAGGACCAACTTTAGTCAGGATAAGTGTACTAGATGTTCCCCTTCAAAATGGTCAATTGTTGACGCCCTTCCCGCTTAATATTTGGGAAGAGGCCCAGAGCCTTTGCCTATAAATAGGACTAGCCACAAGGAGGAGGATCATCATCTAGGAAATCAGTAGGAAGAGCGACTGAACTCCCCCTAGCAGTTCATCACACCAGCCAAGAACAGACCCTCGCGAGGCTGTTCTTCCTTGTATTGTTTACCATCAGCCCAAGAGGCAATTCATCACACCACAAACTAGAGTAAGGTATTACACCACAATGGTGGCCCGAACTAGTATAAACCCTGTGTCTCTTGTGTTGTTCCTTTCATAGGTTAGATCCTAGCTAGGCGGCGAGGTGCAGGTAGGTAGAGGGCGAGATCTCCACGCGCACCTCAGTGTTTGAACCTAGAGGATCTGTCGGAACCCGAAATCCGACAGATCCACTTTCTCCCGAAGCTCCAGAGCCTTACTGTTGTGCACGCCATCCTTCTTCTGTTGAGCTCCGCCGCCTCCCCTTGCCTCGAGCATGTGAGCTTCGTCTTCTCCGTTGATCAGCGGGAAGGTTCTTTCCGGTACAACTCGAAGCTGGAGACCATCTCTGCCAGCCTCATGCGGTTCTTTCAAGGCGCCGTCGGCATGACGGACCTCGCCCTGCGGATTGCCGGGCCAGGTATGTGGATCGCCCTGAAGAATCCGGTCTGTCAAATGGCCAACGTTAGGAGGCTGCTGATTGCGGATGTGCCTTCCTCCTGGGACGTCTTGGGCTCAGGGCCCCACCTGCTCATCGACGCTGCGCCATTGCTTGAGAGCATTCACGTCCATGTCCCCAAACCCGAGGAGGAGCCGTGCCGGAAGATGCCGCGGCTGCCCTCGACCGCGCGCCGCCACCGCCATCTGTAGGAGCTGGTGGTCGTCGGCTTTCAGGGAACAGAGAGGCATCTTCACCTTGTGAGGTACGCCGTGGAAGCGTCCACGGCGCTCAGCCGTGTTGCCCTGTTCAAGCATGGGCATGTCAAGGAGAAGGGGCCCTGCGGCTGGGAGATGGTGACTCTGCGAAGCAAGTGGAGCGACGAGGAGAAACGCGCCGTTCTGGATAGAGTCTGCTGCCCCACGGCCCAAATTGAAGTGGTGCTAGGTTGAATTCAGTCTCTGCAGTGTATGCAGGAATTATTACGCTTCTGGGATTAATTTGTGTTCTTCGAGTAAGGATGATCGATGTTTCTTTCTCTGGTTTCTGGATTTTGCTAATAAATGAGAAGAAAAAATGAAGGTTGTGTGATGTAATCTGTATGCTATGTAACTGAAATGTTTCTGGCCTTAGAGCATCTCCAACAGAAGCGCTATATGAGCGATGCGCGGTATAAAAGTTGCTTTTAGCCCCCGCGGGTCCGATTTAGAGTCTCCAGCGGCCGCACAAAAAGCGCGCGCGCTATAACTAATGCAGCGCGCGCATTAAAAACGCATCGCGTGTAACATATTTAGTGCGTCCGGTCGCGCGCGCTACAAAATCTGGGCTGCTGCAGATGGGACCGCTTGGATTGGAACCGCTGGACTCGCGCGCGCAGCATATTTTGCAGTGTTTGTTGGAGCAAACGTCTTCTAGCGCCCTAAAAAAATTTACGTGCACGCTGTAAACCCGTTTTTTGGGCGCCACACATTGGGCGGCGGTTGGAGATGCTCTTACTTGCTGCTGTTTTGTACTACCTCATGGCGAGGTCAATATGTTGGAGTATCATGTCAATTTAGCAAGGCCCTAAAATGAGATGGCCATCATTGTAAGAATCAAAGGTGGTCTATACTCTATACATGGGTGGTCAGCCCTGCAGGCATCAAAAGGCAAGGTACCGTTTTTCACTCAACTCGTTTGTGTTCTACAGTTATATGCTCTTCTTATACCAGTCACATGCTTTCTTATAGGACCTATAGATAACCTCAGTTTATAACTATACTTTTACTCCCTAAAAGAATTTAATCATGTCTCTGCTTTCAGCCTAGATAAATCTTTGCCCTGACCCTGATTATGAATTTTATGTTCTGCTCTTTGCATGTCGTTTCATTTTACTAGATGGAATAGCACGTCTTTGTTCCACGACTCTGAGTCTGACACTCCTCTGTATTAGTTGGGTCACGTCAATTGGTAATTAGTTGATGAATGTCATAAATTCCATGGTCTAATATGACATCTGGTGCTTGATACTGCAGCTGTACTAATAAGGTCAGATGTTAATTTTTACTTTCACAATTGTGTAATCCAAATTGCCAGATGTTTCTGTATCACCTTTAATTTGCTGGATACAACCAGTGGCGGAGCTACCCTATCAATGGTAGGCGGGCCAGTACAAAAGAAATCCACTATTTCTTTCTTTCACATCTTAATCTACTTTGAATCCTTCACTGCATTTGCTACTAGCTGGGCGGGCCATGGCCTATTTTTGATACACGTAGCTCCGCCAGTGGATACAACATAGCTGTAATTTGGCCTGATGGAGTTCTCTCATTTTCTATCTCATATGCTAGACGTGTTCATGGGGTCGCCTTGATTTTGGCTTTCGACAAAGGACTGAACTTAGTTTTTGTGCTTCAGGTCATTGAATATCTAGCAGTATAATCATCTTCAGCAAACATCAAAGGATAGCCTGATGTTTCATGTGCTCTCTGAGTCAAATTGCAGCTCGTGTCGCCTATCCAATCTTCTCCTGCTTTGGTAACTCTACCAGCTTGCTGCCATGTATTGTGGATTATGTAGACAGTTTATTGTTTCCATGAAATCACCAAGATAGTGTCTAAAAATCTGAAGCCTAGATTCATTTGAAACAATTCACCAGTTTATCGGCGCATTTATAGGGCTAATGTCTTTCATTCATTCACTAAGCTAGAGTAATAATCCTAAACATAGTAGCTATCCAAAAAAACAAGCAACCATCAGTTGATAATTGGTGTGTAGGCATAAAAGCTCCTCTCGGGGTCTGAATGCCATAGGCATAGAAGCCCCTTCTGAACGCCGTAATCGAAAAAAAAAACGTGTTTCCTGCTTCCTTTGTGCACTTGGGTGGCGCAATCCCTTCTTTATATTTCCCTAATTGCTATTTTCTGTACACAAGTTTCAGCAGCAGCTACCTATATGAGCAATTGAGCATTGTTGTAACCGTTGGTTGGTATCTACAGTACTTTACATGTTTGATTTATATACTCCGTCTATCGGAGTTCATCCATGCCTAGAATCTGGGCATAGATGTTTCTGAACTTGAGAAGAGATCGGAGTGAAATCTCACATATCCAAGTTGCTAAATGTAGGTTCTTCTGGAGGACGGAAGATCCCCTGTTTTTTACCAATAGTTGAACTGTGCTTGCATATCTTGTATTCTTTTAAGACGCTAGCAGTACAGATGCGCGCATCCTAGTTATTTGGCTCTCTGAAAACTTGTTTTTTTGTGTCATCGTTGTTTCAGATAAAATTCACAGTTGAGCAAGCTGCTTCGTCTCCGTCTTGCTCAGGTACATGGTGCTACATGCATGGTCCAATGCCACACGTGCTGGGAAACTATAAGGGCATCTACAGCCGGACTCAGAACGGCAAAACTGGCCGGACAGCCCCTCATTTAACATGTCGCATATTCACACACATTAAATATGAATCCTCAAATTCATGTAATTCATGCATGTGGATCATACGATACAAATTCATCACGATTCAACAGTTTGGAACAAATACGACAAAGCAAAACAAATCATAGTTTAACAATCCGGATATGCCAAAACAAAACAAAAGTCCGAACGTGATGGATCACTCACCGGACGCCATCCATGCTGCCTGCTCCGTGACTGTCCTTGCCTCATGTTCCGCTGTTGCCATAGTCGCCCTCGCCCCTCGTAAGCCCTATGTTCGTTGATCTCCTTCTTCACCCTCACAAGCCACTTCTTTGCATGTTTGTCCAAGAGACTTCCGTCCGTCAACATTATCTATCTTGGCATCCTCCGCGTCCCATGCGATTTACAACCTCTCATTCTCAAGCTCAGTCTCTTCAAATGTCTTGGCTTTCTTGAGCTCCCATTTGATTGCCGCATCTTTCTTCTCCTTCTCTATTTGTAGCTTCTTGTTCTCCCTCTCCCAGTCCCAATCCATCTCCTTTTGCGCACCCAACATGAACGTGTATCTCTCCTCTTTCTTGTTCTACCTAACTGAAAAAATGCTCGTTCATCTGAAGGACATTTTTGTAGCCGTGGTGTCATGAGGCCCTCGCCTTCTCCCACTTGTTTCTCATCACTTGCCGATTATCCTTTGGCACGGTGGCTCTTCCATTCTCCTCTACTAGATCTTCCTCTTTTTCGTCAAACCCAATTGATTGGTGGGAGCTTGAGTCATCATTCTTGTTCTTGCCGGCATTGAGATCGGCCTCAAGTTATGTCCACTTTGTCTTGCCATTCAGTATCAGCCAACAATGGGTAAAATCAAATGGCTTCTCCTCCGTTTCTTGATACGTAGTGGCCGCCACCACCGTCTAGCAAACAAAATATGTATGACAATGAGAATGTAAAATAAAACATGCATATGCAAATGATGACAAGATAAAGTAAGTTAGCTTGTGTGAGTTGCCATTCTCATCCCACTTTAAGGGTGGCCAAGCACTCGTGAATAGTAGCCGACATACTTGTTTTGTTCACTTTCCCTTGAATGATCCCTCATCGATGTTGAAGAAATGCAAAATTGCGGTTGGTGACGATAGGATGCGGCTCCACATATTGCTTTTGTTCATGATACTCCTTCCAAATCTTTTTCCAATACTTATTCCCCTTTTGCTCCGTGCCGCATACGGGGTCCATTGTTGTGGCCAACCAATATTTAACCAACAAGATATCCTCGAACATTGAGAATGTCGGACCTCTTGTATTTGCCGCCTTTGGCTTGTTTTTGTACTTGCTCGGACCGGGATTTGATGTTGCTGTCGTGGAAGTAAGTCTGACAGTACGAGTAGGGGGTACGTAGGAGGAGGCAAGATCCTAGCTACGGTGAGGTTGTGCACGCAAGGTTTACGAGTTCAGGCCCTTCTCAGAGGAAGTAACATCCCTACGTCTCGGTGCCCAGAGGCTCAGTCGACTGGATTATGCGTGAGAGTTACAGGGGGTGCGAACCCTTGTGCCAGAGGAGGAGGGTTGGCTTATATAGAGTGCGCCAGGACCCCAGCCATCCCCCGTTACACATGGTTCAATATACAATAAGACAGGGCGTTACTGATAACGCTGGCTATAAAGAGCTATAAATGATCTTTAAGACTACAAAGTGAACACCTGACCGTTGCCATCCTGAGTGGCTTTAGGTTTTCTGTACTCTGAGTGGTTTCTTGTATGGTCGAGTGGCTCCATCTTGGTAGAATGGAATTGGGGTATCTGAGTGAGATAATTGGTCGAGTGGATTGCACTCCAAGGTTACTTCAGTCGGTATCCTTTGTTATACTTTGAATGTTCTTGATTCTAGAGTAGTGACCTTGGGTAGGGTGTCTAGGTCAGGCCTATGACCCTACCCTAGGTCCATGGCATCGTCATTAGCCCCCGAATGGATTGAGGTCCGAGTGAAAAGAGAGTTGAAGTTGATCCCGACCTGATTTTTATGCTTTAGAGGCATTTTACCGGAGTCTTGAAATCATGCTGAAACTTCAACTTTATTTCAGTCACCTTGATCGATTCAGAGGTTGTCGAGTGAACTATGCTGATAATCTTCGAGTGTTGATATGGTACGAAATCTTCGGCGTGATTGGTCACTCTATGGTTCCCGGATCTCACGGGGATTCAAAATTTCAGGGAAGCGCACGGGACAAAGCGCGCCGCAGTAAATGGAGTGGATAGACAGGGGTGCCTTGATTCTCGTGCCACCTTTTCCGCCACATAACGGGCGCGCGACTGTTGCGGGATTTGACAGGATTGCTTGGGCCGATGAGTCAGCCACTCGGAAGCAGGCCCATAAAAGGCGTTGAGGCCGATGTGTTTGCACAGTGCGCCTTATTCCCCTTCTTCTTCCTCTGCTTCTCCATCGTGTCTTCCTCCGCTCTTGACGCTGCCGCCCCGCCTGTGCGCAGTCCGCCGCAATGGGAAAGGACAAGACAGCGGCCCTGGAGCGCGCGAAGAAGGCGACGGTGACGACGAAGGGCAAGGAGACGAGTCGGGGGTCATCGTCGAGGTCTGGATTGCCGCCTGGTTGGATCCAGGGGGACTGGCTTTGGTCCATGATCCAGAAAGATGATTTGGAGGATCTGGCTGACGGGACTTGATTGCTCACGGGACTTGGAGGTTGCCGGGGAACGAGACCGAGCCTCAGCCGCAGGATGGTGAGTGCGTCCTCCTCGCAACCCATGTCGACCGCGGTTTCACTCTGCCTCCACATCCTTTTTTCTGGGGTTTCCTGAACTTTTTTGGTGCCCAACTTCATCATTTCTCTCCCAACACCATGACATATCTCGCTGCGTATGTCTCTCTGTGCGAAAACTTCTTGGGTTGTTGACCGCATTGGGGTCTATTCAAACACATCTTTACCTGCCGTTCTCAAAGTGTGAAGAAGGCAAATCTGAATGACAAAAAGATGCACGTGATCCAAATGTGTGGGGGTTTAGGGAATCAGATGAGGGGTAGGAGTACTTTTCCTTCTACGACTCTTCTCGAGTCGGTTAGGGGGTGGCAGTCGACCTGGTTCTATTGCCGAGATGTTTTGACCCCTGGTCAGTCGACTGGCCTTCCCCCCTTTACCATGGATCGAGTCCGCCAACCCTCTTCATTGACTGTGACTCTAGAAGAGAAAGTAGAAGTGTCCATGCTAGTTGACCGGGTAGTTCAATTGGTCCGTGATAGTGTGACTGGCATGGATTTGTTGGAGGTGTTTCTCAGTCAATGCATCCAGCCCCTCCAAGCTCACAATCATCCAATGTGGATGTACTCGGGCACCAATGACACCGCTCGGGTCCACCCAGAGGAGTATAGTGAGGAGACGGCGACACAGTGGCTGTGGAGCATCACTGGAAACAAAGACAACCCCAGGGGGTCTAGAAGAGTTGTACCATTCGACGCCGAAAATGAGCTGGACAAGGTCTGACCTTTGTTACCGAATGTCTTTTCATTCTGATTTGCAACTGCCCTTGAATCTGATTGATGCTTGTTTAACTCCTTACCTTGCAGATTTATACTGAGATGTATTTGATGCCAAACGGGGAGCAAGTCCAGGAGGGGACGGAGAGCACAAACGAGAGTGGCGACCGGCAATCCCCTGATGATCATGAAGACGACAACGACGACTCGGATGACAGTGAGGAAGTCGACTCACCACCTTGCTCAGAACACCAATCCAAACAGTCTCAAGACCCTGCAGGAGGGCGAGGCAAGGTAGATCCTCCAAGAACACAAGTGCAAAAGCGCACTCGGACTTCATCTTCGGAACCGTCTGAAAAGGCCGCCAAGCAGCCCAAGGTCGCCCCCTTAAAGCCTCGAAAGGCCTTGCCCAAGATCAAGGTGGACGTTCCCCTCACTTCTGTGTAAGTGTTTTGCTTTCTCCCTTTGCTTTTGCATCGCTTGGGAACTTTCTATGTTATCGTCGACTCATTCTCTTACTTGACCGAGTGGGTTCTGAAACTTTCAGTGCTTCAAGTTCTGGGACCTCCATGGATATTTACAAGGATCAAGATGATGAGAAAATTGAAGATGCGGCCACTTCCAAAGCAGGTACTGTTGGGTTTCGTAGTAATTTCAAAAATTTTCCTACGCGCACACAGGATCATGTGATGCATAGCAACGAGAGGAGAGTGTTGTCTACGTACCCAACGCAGACCGACTGCGGAAGCGATGACACGACATAGAGGAAGTAGTCGTACGTCTTCACGATCCAACCGATCAAGCACCGAAACTACGGCACCTCCGAGTTCGAGCACACGTTCAGCTCGATGACTATCCCCGGACTCCGATCCAGCAAAGTGTCGGGGAAGAGTTTCGTCAGCACGACGGCGTGGTGACGATCTTGATGAACTACAGCAGCAGGGCTTCGCCTAAACTCCGCTACAGTATTATCGAGGAATATGGTGGCAGGGGGCACCGCACACGGCTAAGGAATCGATCACGTGGATCAACTTGTGTCAACTTGTGTGTTTAGAGGTGCCCCTGCCTCCGTATATAAAGGAGCCAAGGGGGGGAAGGAGGCGCCGGCCAGGAGGAGGTGGCGCAGGAGGAGTCCTACTCCTACCGGGAGTAGGACTCCCCCCCCAATCCTATTCCAACTAGGATTCCCAAGGGGGAAAGAGGGAGAGGGGTGGCCGGCCACCTCTCCTAGTCCTAATAGGACTAGGGGAAGGGGGGAGGCGTGCAGCCCCCTTGGGCTGCCCCTTTCTCCTTTCCACTAAGGCCCATGATGGCCCATATGGCCCCCGGGGGGTTCCGGTAACCTCCCGGTAACCCGGTAAAATCCCGATTTCACCCGGAACACTTCCGATGTCCAAACATAGACTTCCAATATATCAATCTTTATGTCTCGACCATTTCGAGACTCCTCGTCATGTCCGTGATCATATCCGGGACTCCGAACAACCTTCGGTACATCAAAATGCATAAACTCATAATATAACTGTCATCGTAACCTTAAGCGTGCGGACCCTACGGGTTCGAGAACAATGTAGACATGACCGAGACACGTCTCCGGTCAATAACCAATAGCGGGACCTGGATGCCCATATTGGCTCCTACATATTCTACGAAGATCTTTATCGGTCAGACCGCATAACAACATACGTTGTTCCCTTTGTCATCGGTATGTTACTTGCCCGAGATTCGATCGTCGGTATTCCTATACCTAGTTCAATCTCGTTACCGGCAAGTCTCTTTACTCGTTCTGTAATACATCATCCCGCAACTAACTCATTTAGTTGCAATGCTTGCAAGGCTTAAGTGATGTGCATTACCGAGAGGGCCCAGAGATACCTCTCCGACAATCGGAGTGACAAATCCTAATCTCGAAATACGCCAACCCAACATCTACCTTTGGAGACACCTGTAATGCTCCTTTATAATCACCCAGTTATGTTGTGACGTTTGGTAGCACCCAAAGTGTTCCTCCGGCAAACGGGAGTTGCATAATCTCATAGTCATAGGAACATGTATAAGTCATGAAGAAAAGCAATAGCAACATACTAAACGATCGGGTGCTAAGCTAATGGAATGGGTCATGTCAATCAGATCATTCAACTAATGATGTGACCTCGTTAATCAAATAACAACTTATTGTTCATGGTTAGGAAACATAACCATCTTTGATTAACGAGCTAGTCAAGTAGAGGCATACTAGTGACACTTTGTTTGTCTATGTATTCACACATGTATTATGTTTCCGGTTAATACAATTCTAGCATGAATAATAAACATTTATCATGATTATAAGGAAATAAATAATAACTTTATTATTGCCTCTAGGGCATATTTCCTTCAGTCTCCCACTTGCACTAGAGTCAATAATCTAGATTACACTGTAATGAATCTAACACCCATGGAGCTTTGGTGCTGATCATGTTTTGCTCGTGGAAGAGGCTTAGTCAACGGGTCTGCAACATTCAGATCCGTATGTATCTTGCAAATCTCTATGTCTCCCACCTGGACTAGATCTCGGATGGAGTTGAAGCGTCTCTTGATGTGTTTGGTCCTTTTGTGAAATCTGGATTCCTTTGCCAAGGCAATTGCACCAGTATTGTCACAAAAGATTTTCATTGGACCCGATGCACTAGGTATGACACCTAGATCGGATATGAACTCCTTCATCCAGACTCCTTCATTTGCTGCTTCCGAAGCAGCTATGTATTCCGCTTCACATGTAGATCCCGCTACGACGCTTTGTTTAGAACTGCACCAACTGACAGCTCCACCGTTTAATGTAAACACGTATCCGGTTTGCGATTTAGAATCGTCCGGATCAGTGTCAAAGCTTGCATCAACATAACCTTTTACGATGAGCTCTTTGTCACTTCCATATACGAGAAACATATCCTTAGTCCTTTTCAGGTATTTTAGGATGTTCTTGACCGCTGTCCAGTGATCCATTCCTGGATTACTTTGGTACCTCCCTGCTAAACTTATAGCAAGGCACACATCAGGTCTGGTACATAGCATTGCATACATGATAGAGCCTATGGCTGATGCATAGGGAACATCTTTCATATTCTCTCTATCTTCTGCAGTGGTCGGGCATTGAGTCTTACTCAATTTCACACCTTGTAACACAGGTAAGAACCCTTTCTTTGCTTGATCCATTTTGAACTTCTTCAAAATTTTGTCAAGGTATGTGCTTTGTGAAAGTCCAATTAAGCGTCTTGATCTATCTCTATAGATCTTAATGCCTAATATGTAAGCAGCTTCACCGAGGTCTTTCATTGAAAAACTTTTATTCAAGTATCCCTTTATGCTATCCAGAAATTCTATATCATTTCCAATCAGTAATATGTCATCCACATATAATATCAGAAATGCTACAGAGCTCCCACTCACTTTCTTGTAAATACAGGCTTCTCCGAAAGTCTGTATAAAACCAAATGCTTTGATCACACTATCAAAACGTTTATTCCAACTCCGAGAGGCTTGCACCAGTCCATAAATGGATCGCTGGAGCTTGCACACTTTGTTAGCTCCCTTTGGATCGACAAAACCTTCTGGTTGCATCATATACAACTCTTCTTCCAGAAATCCATTCAGGAATGCAGTTTTGACATCCATTTGCCAAATTTCATAATCATAAAATGCGGCAATTGCTAACATGATTCAGACGGACTTAAGCATCGCTACGGGTGAGAAGGTCTCATCGTAGTCAATTCCTTGAACTTTCCGAAAACCTTTTGCGACAAGTCGAGCTTTGTAGACAGTAACATTACCATCAGCGTCAGTCTTCTTCTTAAAAATCCATTTATTCTCAATTGCTTGCCGATCATCGGGCAAGTCAACCAAAGTCCATACTTTGTTCTCATACATGGATCCCATCTCAGATTTCATGGCTTCAAGCCACTTTACGGAATCTGGGCTCACCATCGCTTCTTCATAGTTCGTAGGTTCATCATGATCTAGTAGCATGACCTCCAGAACAGGATTACCGTACCACTCTGGTGCGGATCTTACTCTGGTTGATCTACGCGGTTCAGTAGTATCTTGATCTGAAGTTTCATGATCATTATCATTGGCTTCCTCACTAACTGGTGTAGGTGTCACTGAAACAGTTTTCTGTGATGAACTACTTTCCAGTAAGGGAGCAGGTACAATTACCTCGTCAAGTTCTACTTTCCTCCCACTCACTTCTTTCGAGAGAAACTCCTTCTCTAGAAATGATCCATTCTTAGCAACGAATGTTTTTGCCTTCGGATCTGTGATAGAAGGTGTACCCAACAGTTTCCTTTGGGTATCCTATGAAGACACATTTCTCCGATTTGGGTTCGAGCTTATCAGGTTGAAGCTTTTTCACATAAGCATCGCAGCCCCAAACTTTAAGAAACGACAACTTTGGTTTCTTGCCAAACCACAGTTCATAAGGCGTCGTCTCAACGGATTTTGATGGTGCCCTATTTAACGTGAATGCGGCCGTCTCTAAAGCATATCCCCAAAATGATAGCGGTAAATCAGTAAGAGACATCATAGATCGCACCATATCTAGTAAAGTACGATTACGACGTTCGGACACACCATTACGCTGTGGTGTTCCGGGTGGCGTGAGTTGCGAAACTATTCCACAGTTTTTCAAATGTACACCAAACTCATAACTCAAATATTCTCCTCCACGATCAGATCGTAGAAACTTTATTTTCTTGTTACGATGATTTTCAACTTCACTCTGAAATTCTTTGAACTTTTCAAATGTTTCAGACTTATGTTTCATTAAGTAAATATACCCATATCTGCTTAAATCATCTGTGAAGGTGAGAAAATAACGATATCCGCCACGAGCCTCAATATTCATCAGGCCACATACATCGGTATGTATGATTTCCAACAAATCTGTTGCTCTCTCCATAGTACCGGAGAACGGTGTTTTAGTCATCTTGCCCAAGAGGCACGGTTCGCAAGTACCAAGTGATTCATAATCAAGTGGTTCCAAAAGTCCATCGGTATGGAGTTTCTTCATGCGCTTTATACCGATATGACCTAAACGATAGTGCCACAAAAAAGTTGCACTTTCATTATCAACTCTGCATCTTTTGGCTTCAACATTATGAATATGTGTATTACTACTATCGAGATTCAATAAAAATAGACCACTCTTCAAGGGTGCATGACCATAAAAGATATTACTCATATAAATAGAACAACCATTATTCTCTGATTTAAATGAATAACCGTCTCGCATTAAACAAGATCCAGATATAATGTTCATGCTCAACGCTGGCACCAAATAACAATTACTTAGGTCTAATATTAATCCCGAAGGTAGATGTAGAGGTAGCGTGCCGACTGCGATCACATCGACTTTGGAACCGTTTTCCACGCGCATCGTCACCTCGTCCTTTGCCAGTGCCCGCTTATTCTGTAGTCCCTGTTTCGAGTTGCAAATATTAGCAACAGAACCAGTATCAAATACCCAGGTGCTACTGCGAGCTCTAGTAAGGTACACATCAATAACATGTATATCACATATACCTTTGTTCACCTTGCCATCCTTCTTATCCGCCAAATACTTGGGGCAGTTCCGCTTCCAGTGACCAGTCTGCTTGCAGTAGAAGCACTCAGTTTCAGGCTTAGGTCCAGACTTAGGTTTCTTCTCTTGAGCAGCAACTTGTTTGCCGTTCTTCTTGAAGTTCCCCTTTTTCTTCCCTTTGCCCTTTTTCTTGAAACTAGTGGTCTTGTTAACCATCAACACTTGATGCTCCTTCTTGATTTCTACCTCCGCAGCTTTCAGCATTGCGAAGAGCTCGGGAATAGTCTTGTTCATCCCTTGCATATTATAGTTCATTACTAAGCTCTTGTAGCTTGGTGGCAGTGATTGGAGAATTCTGTCGATGACGCAATCATCCGGAAGATTAACTCCTAATTGAATCAAGTGATTATTATACCCAGACAGTTTGAGTATATGCTCACTGACAGAACTGTTCTCCTCCATCTTGCAGCTATAGAACTTATTGGAGACTTCATATCTCTCAATCCGGGCATTTGCTTGAAATATTAACTTCAACTCCTGGAACATCTCATATGCTCCATGACGTTCAAAACGTCGTTTGAAGTCCCGATTCTAAGCCGTAAAGCATGGCACACTGAACTATCGAGTAGTCATCAGCTTTGCTCTGCCAGACGTTCATAACATCTGGCGTTGCTCCAGCAGCAGGCCTGGCACCCAGCGGTGCTTCCAGGACGTAATTCTTCTGTGCAGCAATGAGGATAATCCTCAAGTTACGGACCCAGTCCGTGTAATTGCTACCATCATCTTTCAACTTTGCTTTCTCAAGGAACGCATTAAAATTCAACGGAACAACAGCACGAGCCATCTATCTACAATCAACATAAACAAGCAAGATACTATCAGGTACTAAGTTCATGATAAATTTAAGTTCAATTAATCATATTACTTAAGAACTCCCACTTAGATAGACATCCCTCTAATCCTCTAAGTGATTACGTGATCCAAATCAACTAAACCATAACCGATCATCACGTGAGATGAAGTAGTTTTCAATGGTGAACATCGTTATGTTGATCATATCTACTATATGATTCACGCTCGACCTTTCGGTCTCCGTGTTCCGAGGCCATATCTGCATATGCTAGGCTCGTCAAGTTTAACCTGAGTATTCTGCGTGTGCAAAAACTGGCTTGCACCCGTTGTAGATGGACGTAGAGCTTATCACACCCGATCATCACGTGGTGTCTGGGCACGACGAACTTTGGCAACGGTGCATACTCAGGGAGAACACTTCTTGATAATTTAATGAGAGATCATCTTATAATGCTACCGTCAATCAAAGCAAGATAAGATGCATAAAAAGATAAACATCACATGCAATCAATATAAGTGATATGATATGGCCATCATCATCTCGTGCTTGTGATCTCCATCTCCGAAGCACCGTCATGATCACCATCGTCACCGGCGCGACACCTTGATCTCCATCGTAGCATCGTTGTCGTCTCGCCAATCTTATGCTTTCACGACTATCACTACCGTTTAGTAATAAAGTTAAGCAATACATCGCGATTGCATTGCATACAATAAAGCGACAACCATATGGCTCCTGCCAGTTGCCGATAACTTGGTTACAAAACATGATCATCTCATACAATAAAATTCAGCATCATACCTTGACCATATCACATCACAACATGCCCTGCAAAAACAAGTTAGACGTCCTCTACTTTGTTGTTGCAATTTTTTACGTGGCTGCTACGGGCTTAAGTAAGAACCAATCTCACCTACGCATCAAAACCACAACGATAGTTTGTCAAATAGACTCCGTTTTAACCTTCGCAAGGACCGGGCGTAGCCATACTTGGTTCAACTAAAGTTGGAGAGACAGTCGCCCGCAAGCCATCTCTGTGCAAAGCACGTCGAGGGAACCGGTCTCGCGTAAGCGTACGCGTAAGGTTGGTCTGGGTCGTCTCGTCCAACAATACCGCCAAACCAAAATATGACATGCTGGTAGGCAGTATGACTTGTATCGTCCACAACTCACTTGTGTTCTACTCGTGCATATAACATCAACATCAATAACCTGGCTCGGATGCCACTGTTGGGTTTCGTAGTAATTTCAAAAAATTTCCTACGCGCACACAGGATCATGTGATGCATAGCAACGAGAGGAGAGTGTTGTCTACGTACCCAACGCAGACCGACTGCGGAAGCGATGACACGACGTAGAGGAAGTAGTCGTACGTCTTCACGATCCAACCGATCAAGCACCGAAACTACGGCACCTCCGAGTTCGAGCACACGTTCAGCTCGATGACGATCCCCGGACTCCGATCCAGCAAAGTGTCGGGGAAGAGTTTCGTCAGCACGACGGCGTGGTGACGATCTTGATGAACTACAGCAGCAGGGCTTCGCCTAAACTCCGCTACAGTATTATCGAGGAATATGGTGGCAGGGGGCACCGCACACGGCTAAGGAATCGATCACCTGGATCAACTTGTGTCAACTTGTGTGTTTAGAGGTGCCCCTGCCTCCGTATATAAAGGAGCCAAGGGGGGGAGGAGGCGCCGGCCAGGAGGAGGTGGCGCAGGAGGAGTCCTACTCCTACCGGGAGTAGGACTCCCCCCCCAATCCTATTCCAACTAGGATTCCCAAGGGGGAAAGAGGGAGAGGGGTGGCCGGCCACCTCTCCTAGTCCTAATAGGACTAGGGGAAGGGGGGAGGCGCGCAGCCCCCTTGGGCTGCCCCTTTCTCCTTTCCACTAAGGCCCATGATGGCCCATATGGCTCCCGGGGGGTTCCGGTAACCTCCCGGTAACCCGGTAAAATCCCGATTTCACCCGGAACACTTCCGATGTCCAAACATAGACTTCCAATATATCAATCTTTATGTCTCGACCATTTCGAAACTCCTCGTCATGTCCGTGATCACATCCGGGACTCCGAACAACCTTCGGTACATCAAAATGCATAAACTCATAATATAACTGTCATCGTAACCTTAAGCGTGCGGACCCTACGGGTTCGAGAACAATGTAGACATGACCGAGACACGTCTCCGGTCAATAACCAATAGCGGGACCTGGATGCCCATATTGGCTCCTACATATTCTACGAAGATCTTTATCGGTCAGACCGCATAACAACATACGTTGTTCCCTTTGTCATCGGTATGTTACTTGCCCGAGATTCGATCGTCGGTATCCAATACCTAGTTCAATCTCGTTACCGGCAAGTCTCTTTACTCGTTCCGTAATACATCATCTCACAACTAACATATTAGTTGTAATGCTTGCAAGGCTTATGTGATGTGTATTACTGAGAGGGCCCAGAGATACCTCTCCGACAATCGGAGTGACAAATCCTAATCTCGAAATACGCCAACCCAACATCGACCATTGGAGACACCTGTAGTACTCCTTTATAATCACCCAGTTACGTTGTGACGTTTGGTAGTACCCAAAGTGTTCCTCCGGTAAACGGGAGTTGCATAATCTCATAGTCATAGGAACATGTATAAGTCATGAAGAAAGCAATAGCAACATACTAAACGATCGGGTGGTAAGCTAATGGAATGGGTTATGTCAATCAGATCATTCTACTAATGATGTGACCTCGTTAATCAAATAACAACTCATTGTTCATGGTTAGGAAACATAACCATCTTTGATTAACGAGCTAGTCAAGTAGAGGCATACTAGTGACACTCTGTTTGTCTATGTATTCACACATGTATTATGTTTCCGGTAAATACAATTCTAGCATGAATAATAAACATTTATCATGATTATAAGGAAATAAATAATAACTTTATTATTGCCTCTAGGGCATATTTCCTTCAGGTACAACTATACAATATTGCGCTCATTTTGTCGATTGTACTGTCGGTCGACTGAACTCTTATGGTCGAGCCTTTTGCAGCACCACAAAAGGTCATTGAACTTCCAGATGATGACGAAGACATGCCCCAGAATACCACAGGAAGAAAGGGCAGGACTTCGAGCAGGAGAGTGCCTGCCAGCAAGGTACCTCAGTCGACATCGGCGCCAGAAACAGTGATCCAGCAATCCGGAGATCCGATTCGGGCTTCTGTTTCTTTTGCCGATCCTATGTCGACTGATCGTCCTTCGGCATCGACCGCTCGAGTCCTTGCTCCGTCCATGCAACTCCATGTCTCAGATCCCCTGACTGCTTTGGCTGTTCCACCAACTCCGCTTTTTGTTGCCCATCATGTCCCAGAGGACCCGGTGAACGCTGCTAAGGAAGCTATATGCCAAGCAGGCTTTATGATGGAGCAAATGAAGGTGGTGCACGAAGCTATCAAGGCTGCCTATGATGCCAACTCTGATCTTCAGACCAATGTCAAGGTGAGTTGTTTTTCGACTAATCTTTCAGCTTGGCCTTTGCTCTGTTAGGATATGGTACTTGAAAACTGCTGCTTTATTATCCATAAGATGTCCGTGGATGAGCGTTTTGAAACCTTTAATGTGCATCTATCATGAGTCTGCACTTTATATCCGTTCACCCACTGGGTGCTTTAACTCTTGCTGAATAGTTCTTCCACTTGAGTCGACCAGGTCACGTCGAGTGTATCTTTGAATCAGTGTGGGCACGCAGAGTGCACCCACTGGGTGTAGTACCCGAGACCGCTGTCGAATGTTTGATTCGGCGGGGGTCTTTATCAAATGTCTGTTTGCAGATTTTCCACTCGGTCGAGATAGATTGTGCCGAGTGGGATCCAAACCAGTGGGGGCACGCCGAGTGCACCCACTGGGTGTAGTCCCCGAGACCGCGGTCAACTGCGGGCAGTCGACAAGGGTCTGAGAATTAATGTTGCCATTTTTTTTATATATTTATAATCATGCTGGGAAGACCATGCCGAGTGAGAAATCGGACCAGTGGGGGCACGCCAAGTGCACCCACTGGGTGTAGTCCCCAAGACTATTGTTGAATGTTTGATTCGGTAGTAGTCTTAAAACACTTCTTGCTATTATAACTTGAACGTGTATCTTATCGCTCAGAAGTGATCGGCCTTTGTTTCTGCTGACTGACGTGTCTTATTTGTTGACTGCAGAAATCTTGTGAGCTCGGGGCCCAGTTTGCTGAATTGGAGAGGAAGCAGATCAGTCTCAACCTCGACCTGGAGCTAGCCAAGGAGAATCTTTAGAAAGCCTAGGATGAAGCAACTGCCATGGGAGGTAATGACTTGTCGACTGTTTGCCTTGCCATCTTTTCTTTTCATCTTTTGAACCGAGTGAATCCACTCGAACAGATGTGCGTAGTGAAAATAGACAACTCCAAGCTCGTCTGAAGAATGTTATTTATTTATACAAAATGAAGCAGGCTCTGGAGCAGAAGGATCTCAACCTTGCTGCAGCGCAGAAGACGGCACGGGAGAGAACTGAACTTGCCGACAAGAAGCTGGCTTCAGTCGGCAAGTTGGAAGAAGAAAACGCCAAGCTGAAGACTGCCATTGGCAAGGCCAACAAAGAAGTCGTGTAGCTGAAGAAGGACAAGGTGGCTCTGACCGACAAGGTCGGAGATATCACTCGAAATAGGGACAAACTGGAGGCTTATCTGGGAGGACTCGCCAAAAAGATGTTCCTTATGCTTGAAGGTACTTTCCCTTGTCCGACTGATTTGCAACCGTCGACTCATCATATAACTGCCGACTCACCATTTTTCTGTGTGTGCAGAATTCTGTCAAAACTCCGAGGAAGAGACTGGGTAGATCGAGACGAATCTGGACCCCATAAACTCCCCCGTCAAGGATGAAGCTATGATGAACGTGCTGCGATTGGAGTCTCGTCTTGCTAGTGTTATGGATTATCTTACTCGTTTGAAAGTGGCGGTGTCACGGATTGACGCGGAGCTCTGGCCAGCTGTGACGTTCCAGAATGATCTCGAGTCTCTGATGACTCGAATCAATGAAATCCCTGGTCCAGTGCAAGAGTGGAAGAAGTCGTCTGCTCGTTGTGGCGTTGATGTGGCTTGTCCCTGGTCCGAGTCCATTGCAAGGAGGTCAAAGAAGAGAAGCTGGCGGCTCTCAAGGTCGCCAACACCAAGAGGCATCAATTCCAGTCCTTCATGGAGACCTTCATCGATGCTGCCACTCGTATTGCAGACGACATCGACCTTGATAGTTTCATCGAGCCAGCTAGCCCTACTCCCGCCGAGTAAACAAACTTAATGCCTCACTTTTATTTGCCTCAGAATGCCAAGAGATTTTGTAACCGTTAAACTTTTTCGGGCCTGACGCCTGAGTACTTCTGTTCATGGTTCTGAACTTTGCTAGATTTATCTGAACTTGGTTTTTCTTTGAACATGGTTGCTTTGTCTTCACCACTTTCAGATCTCTTAACCCCGAGTGGAGCTTGATTCTTCACTCGGAATAGATGTTGTACTTGTGACGCAGCTCCGACGAGAGGGCCGTGGATACGAGCACTAGGTGCCGTACACGACCTGCACCTCGTCGTCCTTACGGATCAGGATGGAGCGAACGTTGTACTTGTGATGCAGCTCCGAGGATCTTTGTAACTTAGGCGAATCATATTCGCAGCTAAGTCTCCGAGTGAGAGGGTTGCTCTTCACTCGAAGTGTTTTTTTAACTTAGGCGAATCGGGTTCGCGGCTAAGCCCCCAAGTGGGAGGATTTCTTCTTCACTCGGAGAGATTTTTTAAACTTAGGCGAATCGGGTCCACGGCTAAGCCCCTGAGTGGGAGGATTGCTCTCCACTCGGAGTGGTTTTTTAACTTAGGCAAGTACGGGGTCGTAGCTAAGCCCCCGAGTGAGAGGGTCGCTCTTCACTCGGAGAGGCTTTGAAACTTAGGCGAATCGGGTTCGTGGCTAAGCCCCCGAGTGAGAGGATTGCTCTCCACTCGGAGTGGTTTTTTAACTTAGGCGAGTACGGGGTCGCAGCTAAGCCCCCGAGTGGGAGGATTTCTCTCCACTCGGAGTGGTTTTTAAACTTAGGCGAATATGGGGTCGCGCTAAGCCCCCGAGTGAGAGGATTGCTCTCCACTCGGAGTGGTTTTTTAACTTAGGCGAGTACGGGGTCGCATCTAAGCCCCCGAGTGAGAGGGTCGCTCTTCACTCGGAGAGGTTTTGAAAATTAGGCGAATCGGGTTCGCGGGTAAGCCCCCGAGTGAGAGGATTACTCTCCACTCGGAGTGGTTTTGAAACTTAGGCGAATCGGATTTGCGGCCAAGCCCCTGAGTGAGAGGATCGCTCTTCACTCGGAGAGGTTTTTGAAACTTAGGCGAATCGGGTTCGCAGCTAAGCCACCCGCTGGGGGAGGATAACAATCCTTAAGATACTGCAAAAATCTTGTCTTTGATAAACAAACTGAAGGATTCTTATTACAACTCGTTGATCCGAGTGTTTTAGGTATAGAAACGGCGGAGCAGCTCCGCATTCCATGAGTGTGGCTCGTCTTCTTTCTTGGCTACGTTGTAGAGGTGATACGCCCCATTGTGGAGCACCTTGGTGATGATGAAGGGACCTTCCCAGGCCAGAGCGAGCTTGTGAGGTTGTTTCTGATGCACTCGGAGCACAAGGTCTCCTTCCTGGAAAGCTCGACCTCTAACATTACGGGCATGGAATCGACGCAAGTCTTGTTGATAGATGGTCGACCAGATCAGAGCCATCTCACGTTCCTCCTCTAGGAGATCAACTACATCTTGGCGTGCTTGTTCAGCTTCAGCTTCTGAAAAGAGTTCCAC